>NW_008796041.1:5051992-5055040 GCF_000699145.1 Aptenodytes forsteri | reverse complement strand
ACAGCTGCTCAACTACTTCCTAGATCCATGTTACCTCTAATAGCTATTTCCAGTGTTGATTTTTATTGCAGGAAAATTAAATATAGAGCAATTACAGTGCAGGCAGAAACATTACAAACTCATATTACCTGCTTTATCTTATTAAAACAGATATTCTAGGTATACAAGAAGTTTTCTAATGAAGTATCCTTGCAAAATCCCAGTTGTATCATTCTGCCACCATAAGATTAAACCAAATCTCCATAAACTAAATGCCCTATACTGTGAAGCAGGGAAAAGTATTATTTTCTAGGTGTGTTTCAACTGCTTCACACAGATATAGTAAAGTTGTGGACAGTGTTACAGTAACCAGCTCTCACAGATTTCCACGTCAAATGTTCATACTGCAAGTCTTTCTTCCCCTGTTTCCTTCTGTAAGCCCCACACAGGTGCTGAAACAATTCTCATTCCTTCTGGTGATTCTGATTTCCTTCTCATATCTCAGCAAATGGCCAAACTGAACTCTCAGTACAACTCACCTCCCACCTCATTAAGAACAGGATTGAGACCACTATCAGTGGGATTGCATATGAAATGGCCAAACCAGTGTGAGAAAGCTTTCTTCCTTCCTTGCTTCATTTTAACAGATACAAGGTTATTTGTAACGTGTAAATGATACACTTCGTTGGGGTGTCCTTTCTACTACATTTTTAGAATAGACTTTCCTTTTAAAAAAATTAATTTCTAAATATTTTAAAGTCATTTTCTTATATGCTGAATGCCCATGGCCACACTGAGCAAGAATGACACTGCACATTTACTAATTATTACTTATTTGAAAGTGCAAGGCAGAACAAAATACATGGATGAGAGGAGCACAACTACACAAGTGAAGATATACAGCTGATAGGGGGCATTTAGGGGTTTGTTTACATTAAGTCCTTTGTAAAGAGCTTTAGGGCAAAGCTTTCAACTGAGCTATGGCATTGCCTGTTATTTTGTGCACACTTCCTTTGATAAAGTCAGTTTCTGCTGGGACAGATAAATCTGAGCCTGTAGCCCAGGGGATACACTGAGAGCAAACTCTCCTCTCCTCTAACCCCACAGAATAAGCATGGGCAGCACACTAAATCACTAAGACTAATGCTCAGAAAACAGGATAGAGTTAATTCTTTGTTTTCTCTGATGTAGTAATAAATTAAAGCAGTCAAACTGCAAAATGGAAGTGCAGGATGGGAAGACTCTTTCTGTTCATTTAAGACCTGATCCAAAGTTTTTTGAGAATTTTTCCTTCCCTTCTTGTGTTCCTTTTAATTTGTTTTCATAAGTTTCCAGCTTCGTCATGCTATCTACTTTCTGCCAGGAGTGTAATTACCAGCAGGATTCAAGAAGTGATGCTGGCTCTTCACTATACCTAGCTTCACAGGAACTGAAAATCTCTTTTCACTGTGATGCCCCAATCAATGTTTCTAATTTCAGCTGGATAAACAGCAAGCAGCACTCACTACAGTTTTTTAAAACTCAGGAAGATCTGGTGCCTATTGCAATTCCCACCGACAGATGACCAAGATCAGTCAGTGTTATGCTTGAGCCCATCTATAACTCAGGGATAAGAGGGAAGTGTGGCAAGAGGAGTAGGGGGAAGGATAGTGACTTACTCCTTCTGTTCTGGTTTTCCAACTATTTAGGTGCCCATGACCATTCCAGCCACATTCCATTTTCCAAGCAACATCCAAAGCATGTTTATGATATGACAAGAGATAGTTTTGGTAAGATGGACAGCCATTGCACATCCTATTGCCTTTGCAAAAGACCTTCTGAAACTGGGCCTGGTCTTGTTATTCAGCAGTTGGTGCTATCCAAACTAGCCCAGAAGTGCTTCAAACAAGGTGCAGAAAAATTGTTCTTAACACTTTCTTTCTGCTCCTTTCATGCACTGATAAATAATCCAGTTGCATGCCCCACTGTTCTTCTGAAAGGACTTAAACCATGTGTCTCCAATGCCAGTAAATAATATGCTTTAAGATGACAAGGACTTAAAAACTTGAAAAGTTATGATTGAAAACTTATGATCTGAAAACACATGAAGGGAACATCCCTGGGGCACAGCTGAGGTGAAACAGCTTCTGGAAGTTGGCTAGTTGGCACTTTTACCTGGAGGAGTAAGAAAGCTGCTTGTATTCAAAGATGTTATTGCCCAGAACCCAGGAAATACTTTGCAGATTAAACAGTGATGCTAATATTCCAACAGCCTCTATCCAACATTGCTTATGCCCAGATTCATCTTACTTATATTAGTCAACCGAAGTACAGTTAATCATCTCCCCAGATTGGCCATCTCCTCTCTAGTCTGCTCATTAGCCTTATTTACATTCCCCTCAGAGGAAGCATTGTAGGTACTATAAATACTCAAGATATTTTTCTCCAATTAATGCAGACTGCATGTACTGGAAATGTACTGAAAAGAGATGCGGTAATGACGCTTGGACCTATATAGATGAGGGTCCCAGTGAGCCCTGGGTTTTTCTTCTCTGTCTTCAAAGAAATCGCTCAGTATACATGCTTCTATTGTGAAGCCTGAGGCTAGGGGATGCTTGAAGTGGTCTAGTTCAGAAGCCAAAGTCCACACCATGGTTGAGAGCTGTAGAGCATTCTGGTTAAGGCAGACTTCTGACAGGGCTTCCTGGGTCTGCCGCCTTCTTCAGAGAACTGAAGGTGGGGAGCTTGGCTGCACTCTGAAGTCCATGGTGGTAATCCAAATAGGTATTTGCTCCTTTCTCCTATTACATTCTGGTTTGGGTGGAAAACATTTCCCACTGGTCTAGATGTGGCCCTCTTTTGCCAGTCACAGCACCATGTTTTGGTAGAATCATAGAATCATAGAATCATTAAGGTTGGAAAAGACCTCTAAGATCATCGAGTCCAACCGTCAACCCAACACCACCATGCCCACTAAACCATGTCCCTAAGTGCCTCATCTACACGTCTTTTAAACAATTCCAGGGATGGTGACTCAACCACTTCCCTGGGCAGCCTGTGCCAATGTTTAACCACTCTTTCAGTAAAGAC
>NW_008796041.1:5033976-5049236 GCF_000699145.1 Aptenodytes forsteri | reverse complement strand
ATGATCAAAAAAACCAAAATTCCTCTGATGGCACCAGCCCCTGAGCCACGTGTTGATCAGGTGTGTGTTCCTGCTCCTTTCAGTATCCTTCCCTGCCACTGTAGGGATAGAGGAAAACACTACCTGCGCTCCCGATCCTTCAACCAGTCCAAGGGAAGGCTCTTAGTTTCAATCTGAGAAATGATTCTAATGTTTCTTTGGTCTCATATTAGGGCATTAGAGAGAGAGGGAGCGAGCTGCGCACAGAAGGTCTTCTTACAAAAGGAAATTGTGACACGAATATTCTTATGAATATGTAAGACTTTCTATAGAAGAAGGAAAAGAAGAGTGAATAAATAGGGATAAGACGAACGGGAAGACTTCAGTTTTATTTCCTGAAGGCATCTTAAAGTTCTGAGATTGCACAGTTTTCTAGAGATGAAAGAGAGCTCTGACATTCCCAATAAAGACCCACTCATTTAAAATACTGTCCTGAGGGGAACCGGCCATGTGGCCTGGAGAACTTCCAGCACAATTCAAGGCAACAAACCAATTAGGAAAACTGACCGTCTGCATCTTAGCAGTTGAATCCAAGTCTAAAAGATATTGAGTACATTTAAGAACTCATTGCCAATCTTCACACTTTGATGCTGAGGACGTTGGATGTACTTTTACCTACTCTTGGTACCTGCCATCAGGTTGCAGGTGACTCTTCTTAGAGGACCTTCATGGTGTTTTGAGGGGCAAAGTTTCTTGCATCCTAAGGGGAGTAGTTATTCATCTAGATCAAAACAAGTGCCTAAGGACTGGACTGAGGGGCTGGGCACCATTAACTACCAAAGAATACTCAAATGGAACTGCATTTTCTCTTCTCTGACCTACTTAACAGCTTTAACAGGGGGACATTCTCTTTCATTGTACATACATCAGCTATTTTTTCTTATAATGTTATTGGACCAGCTTCAGGATGGGGAAGCTTAAAATGGGGAATCTTAAAATATCCCTGTATGATGAATATTTTTATTAAATTATAAAAAGGAAAATTCAACTGAATTGAATCCAATAGCATGTCTCTGCTAGCACGGACTGTTTATATACTAAAATTCTACAGTGAAAGTCTGTGACTCATAAGGTAGGTGGCATCCTTCTACGTTATGCTAGAAATGTTACATTGTTATATTTGTTATAAAATAGAAACTGGGGGTGCTAATTCAGTATTTTCAATAATAAGAGTTTTTGTCTTCACCGTATATGATTTTCCTATTCCTAAGTTTGGGAAGATTTTATTTAAATGAGACATACATATTAAAAATAAACATGCACCCATAAAGCCTCGGACAAGTTAACAAAAATCTGTCATGGTTGCTGTTGAGCGGAGTGTCAGCAAAGGCAGTAAGATCACCACAAATCAAGTTCACCATTAGCTTTTAGACCATGCAGGTTCCCCAGAATTGCCAGGAGACTGGTAAATCAGGGAATCTCTTCATCTCGGAGAATGTCAGCTGGCTTAAGCATTGCAACACAGTGTGCCTGGCTGATTGCAAAGTTGGATCAAAGACACCCATGCTTCACCAGTTCCCAGGATCTTCAGTCAGCCTGCTGAAATGGTCCAATGAGAGAACCTGAATGCTGAGGGCATCCCGCAAATTTGTAACAGTTGGTAACACACATTAATATTTCATTTCTGCTTTTTACTCTAGGTTCTTCTATTTCTGATAAATGCTGGCAGTATAAAATGCCACTCACCTAGTAGATTTACCAGGTTGAATATAACTGAACTGTTTCTGTCAACACAAGAGGGAGCACAGACACATCTATCAAATTGACACAGTCCCTGCACTTGATGAGCTCAGTGGAATGAGTCTTCCACCTCCAGTTTTTGTAATGCCAATGAGTGATGAATCAGAGATATTTCTGACATCTGAAAGCAATTCAAGGTGAGAGAACCAAGATGACTGGTATTTGCTAGTCAGAACTATAAATAAACTTTTCAGCACTGAGACTCCTCCTAAGCTATTTAAATAGGCTAACATTTTATGGATTGCTATTCCCTAAGGAAAGGAATGCTATCTGTATTTTAAAGTGTGCCATTTCTTCATAGATGCAGTCATGCAGACAGCAGGGAGAACTTTGCCTTCCTTCATAACCACAGTAAATCTATCCTTGTTCTTATTGATAGGAATTTCAGACCTGACCCAGTGTTTCCTGCTTTTAGAATTAGAGGAATTAATTAAGTTGATGGGATTTTTTGCAGTGAATCATGTTCTTAGAAAGGCTAATGAGTCAAGATATTATCTTGTAATGACATTAGTATATGTTTAGTTGATGACTAGGTATATAATTTGAAGTTGCATAGCATTTCAGCAGAAAAAGTGAGTCATGATTACTATACAAATGACTAATATATAATTGTCATTTACAGATAATGACATATAAAGTTTTCTGTATGTGATGTGAGAGACAGCAAATAACTTGAAAAAGAAACAAAGGCTAGCCTCTATTTTCAGACACAACTATACCCGCAATATTGGTAACATTAGCAGGTTGGCTGGACTTACACAGATCAATATGAGAATGATTGAAGACCTTAATGGATTTTAGCACTTCTGAAGAGTAGAGATTAAATGTGCATCAACCATATTTCCACTAAAACAAACAAACAAAAAAAACTAACAGTGAAGTAGCCAAATATTCTTTGTTGATCTATGATAGCCATCTAAAATAACATAAAAAGTAAACTAAATATAAAGGCAAGATTTAAAAGGTAAATGACAGTAAAGGGAAGTGTTTGTCTTGTATGCTACAGTAATGGTACATTCTGCAGAAAGCATTTTTTCTCTCTGACAGAACATTTAACACATCAATAGTAAAACATATTCTGGGACATAGTGTGGACTAATTCTACAGATTAAGTATAGTGATTTTAATGGAGTTCATTAATGCCAACATATACAAGTCTAGGATATTTTTATAAAGGTCAGATCAGAAACATCATTGATCATATGATGGGAGAACGAAACAAAGGAATAAATATTTTACTATCCTGTTCATCTTTCTATAAAATATGAATAAACCTTCAAAATATATTATATGAACAGAGAGAAAAGCAAACCGCCATGTCTGAACTTCTCCTGTAGTTATTGTAAATCCAAGATGTTCTTCATCACTGCTAAAATATACCTATATGGTGAGTGAAGATCTTACTTAAACCTCAATTTCCAGAAAGGTTCCTGACAAGAGAAACCAAAAGACTGGAGATAATTCCAAGCAGTAATTGCTCATCCTCTTTCTTGAAATGTCCAGTCTTGGGGAAATACTGAATAACCACATTCTCCTCTTTACCTGCTTGGTACTGAAAGAATGCATGCATGATCTAGTACAGCTATGAAAGACCTACTCTTCTGTATGAAGGGAGCCAAAACAAATACTCGCTTCAAAACACAATAAATTAAGGTAAACTCTTTCATCATTCGTGTGCAATAAATAACGCTATTCTATCATTTGATGAGTGATATACTACCCGTTAAATATGAATGGCAGAATCAACTCTATAGGGAAGAAAGGAAGATATTTTTGTTGATACATCATTTCTTCACTTAAACTTTAAATTGACATCAACATCATTGTATGTGCACCTTTTTTATATATATCTTTAAAATATTGGCAATGAAACCACCAAGGATATAAAAAGCAGCAGGGAAAACATGAGTGCAGGTGACGCTGTTTTGTAATACCCACAACATATTTAAACTATTCTTTGTGAATACATTCTTTAATCAATGTACTCAGCTTTTCTACCTGCAAAGTACTTTTGATTTAGTTGTGACTTCTGTTGCATGTTTACTATTCAGAAAATGTATGTGAATTAAATTCTGCCTGGGAGAACTATTCTTCCTGCTTATCTTCTTTCTTTTGATATTTTTTTTCTCGATATCTGCTTTTATGAAAGTAATAAAAGTAATTAGTTGAATTAATTAGAAACAAATGTGTTGTTATATTTTTGTCCATGGATAAATTGGCATTTCAGGTGCATACAGATATTCATATGAAAAAAGGAAATAGAAAATAGTTATATGGAGAAGGCACCATTTATGTCGTTATGGATAGAAATAAATTGTTATTAGACAGAATTATCACATTTGTAATAATCCTCAAAAATTTAATGATAACTAAGTCAAATTAATTTCACCTAGCTTTAGTTGCCTAAAGGATGACGTGTAGTATAATACAGTCTTAAAGTCAATTAAATGAGGAACACACTCCCAGTTCTTGAAACAGAGGTCTATGGTAGATGAAATCAATTGCCTGTCTGTAGATGCTTCTTTTTCTGTGTTGCCTCTTGAGGCAGGTTAGATGACTATCTTAAACTGGAAAACTAAAGTTAGGTCAGATAAATTCAGTCAAGTCTGACTTTAGGGAATTTCAAAAAAAGTTACTGCATGTAACTGAGAGAGAACTGGATCTGTGATCCATTTTAACTGTGCAACTAAGAAATGTAAGTAATCCCAAACATAGGTACCTAGATAGTCAAGCCAGGTTAAAGATCTTCAAAACAGCACATCCACGATATACATTGATGGTATACACCCATGATACACAGTTGGACCCTAGCCATATTGTCTTACCCCCAGTACAGACAGAATGTTGGCATATATAACTGAAGACATGCCATAATACTGCTCATCATGACAATTCTCTTTGGCTATAGAAGTCATAAAATTAACTTCTATCAGTCCTTTCCTGCTTTAAGACTTGTGGAGGTTTAAAGGGGCTCTCAGATGCCCCTCACTCCTTGCACAAGATTACACCTGCTGTGCAAGAGAAAACGTATATTACAAATAATTCTACCAAACTCCCAACTCTCCCGTGGTTCCACTTTTTGATAATGCATTTATCTTACCCTCTATCAGCTTCCCCGTCTGCTCTGCGTTGCCCCCAGGCAAGACCTTGGCAATGTAAGCTCCAATTTCCCCACTGCTTCCTGGAATTTCTTTCCCACCTACAACTCGGATTCCCAGTCCATTGCCTGTGATCAAAAGAAAGAGAAAACTTTAAACAGAGATGAAGCAATTAATAACTCACTGGAAAGAAAGGAAGAGAACAACTCGTCAGAGGTTACTGAAGGATGTCACCAATAACTTGGCTATGGTTGGAAGATTAAGGCTAACTGCAGTCCCATCCACCACTTTCCCAAAGACTTAACTTTGGGTAGAAGCATTTCAGCATAGGAAAAGATCTCGAGTAACTACTGTGTGAGTGACATCACGCAAATAACTATTTCACTAAAAATTACATTGAAGCCAATCCTTCTGACAGCGTTACTGTACTGCAAAGGGACTATTTGCATGGCAAACCTATTTCAAGCAAACCATAATTTGCAGTATTAATTAAATTGCATCAAATTGCTAGAAATCCATGTGAAGTGCAGATTCAAAGGATAGCTTTATAATATGCCTAAAACATGCATAAAATTTAGGTGAAAAATTATAGTAGCTAAGCTTCTAGAATCACATAAATATGGAGACAGACAGAGATCATTGAGCTCCAGCAGCAAAGCATGTACATTTACATGAACCTGTATTTGGCAGATGCTATTATTAAATATTTGCTTGTAATTGACATCTTTTACATCAAAGGATGTACAAATTATCAAAATGGAAAAATCCTACAATCGGTCTGTGTAAAGCATCATCAAACCTAACACATTTTCTCCTTTTTTTAAAAATAGCAAAGATGAAAACATTTTGATCACTCTGATTATTCTAGCTGGAGAGAAGCCGATCACTAATCTCCCTTATGTATAGAACAATGACAGTGAAAACAAAAGCTTAAAAAATAGTCTCATAAAGCTGATCTTATACATTGCCAATTTTTCATGCTATCTTGCTTTTTTAAAAAATACTTCCCATAAAAGAAAAACAAATTCCTTCTTTGGAGAAAAAAACAGAAAATTTAATCTGAGATGATTCACACTTTGATCTGGGAATGTAAAGGCTGATTTTCCCACCTTTATTGTAATGGCTAAATAATTAATTTTCAAATTAATTTAATAAGCCACACTGCTGAGTGATTAGACTATAGAATCAACTATAGGAAGCTCACCACATAATTTCTTTGCAAAGCTTTATCTTTTTAGATTAAGGTTTTTCCTTATAATGCTGTTCATGTTTGATAAGTCAGCCCTGAGTTTGTTTTAGAAGCAAGATAGCCACATTGAGTTTCTGGCCAAAGAAGTTTCCACTAGTTTATTTATTCCAGTTTAGCTACATCTATATCCTTTGTGCCTCAGCCTTCCTCATCATTGCATATTAGACATTTTCCAAACAAGCATTTTCTTTCCTTTCGGAAGATGCCCTGTGTTCAGATGCATGCATGGATGCTGTACTGCACAATACAAAGGAAGGAAGGCCAGAGCAGACTCATGACTTAAGGGGTTTAGCAGGAATTGCTTAACACGGAAACAGCTCGTTCCACCACTGCAAGCCTATAACAAAATGGTGTATCCCTCTAATATACTGATAAAACAGATGGGTGAGAGCAACCAAGGAAAACTAATGGTGAGGAATTAAAAGGAAGTATGTGAGGATTGTTCTTACAACTACAGCATAGTAATTAGTGTACATAGTGTACATACATTTAATGCACTGAGATGAATGGACTGCTATATAAATCAAGCAGTATGCATTGCTGGAGCATGCAAGAAGTTCAACCACACGAGTAGTGCTGGGGGCTGGTGGCACCTCAGGTGACGGGTACAGATCAGTCTTGGGGAGATGGTATACTTCCATTAGATCTACGTTTTGTGACCTAACGTAACACAATTTGGGTGGGGATTCAGTGACAGGATGACAACCGGTAATGCGCTATCAGTATGCAGAACTTCTAGTGAATGATTTCAGTGTGGGCTGATGGCCAAGGATGAGTTTCAGGGGTAAATAACCTGGGAATAAGCCATGATATGGCTGAGGGCTAGTGTATGATAAATGGTATGATAGACCTTGAGTTTTTACAAAGGATGATCAACACTCTTTGCAGACCAGATCTTTTAGTGTTTATCCACCACAGTGTGTAACAGGAGAAATTGATTTTGGGAGTACTACTGGGAGTACAGGTAGGAGTTTTGTACACATATGTTGAACATAATTCACCTCTAGATTATATTTATATCCACGTTTGAGATAAAGTTCAGAACTGTCATATAAACCCGTTTCAGAGTCTGTATTTTTGTTTTACCTATATGGTGATTTTTAGTCTTGATACTTTCAGAACAGGTAAGAGATTTGGGGAAAATGTAAACTCAACCATATGTCAACATGAACAATAACTCTGTAAGTTACAACTGTACCAAGATTTGATATGGCAGGAATGTCCTCTCAAGTTTACTTAGTTTTTTGTCCAGTGCAACTTTGCCAGTTCAAAAATCCACTATGAAACACTGTGCAGGCATGTCTAAGTATCTTCAGCAGGAGTTGTGAATACTCAGATGATAGCATGAAATTTGTTAGTGAGTTTCTTGAAATTTTTGCTAAAGATTTTAGCCAATTTGGCCCCTCTCTACATATTTGTCTTCTTTTTGTAATTTGAAGACCTGAGCAACATCTTTAACAAAGTCAGCTTCTTGTAAGACTTTACACCTGGGAATGTAAAGTAATGCAAATATAATGTAAAAGAATGTAAATCTTTGTAAGCCTCTCTTAACAGCAAATTGAGAATTGGAGAATTGGAAAAGTATAAATATTGCAGCCTGAGGGGGATCCTCTAAAATAAAAATGTAGAGGGACTCATATAATCAACATAAAACAACACCACCTAAATACCCAAGCTAATTACAGGCATGGGGAATACAATTAAATTTCTGCTATAAGATATATCCATCATGGTAGTTAATATTCCTTTAATTATAAACTTGGTATGAATGATAATTGATTAACTAAACATATTGCTGTTTGGCTGGTTTCTAACACAATGATTTGATACACAGAGAGGATGCTGTGTTTTAAACAATAGCTACATCAGTACTCTGGGACTGTGCTATGGGAAATTCTAAGATTATTTTTGTTGAGAAGAGTAATTTTTCAGTGTAATTGGAAAAAACTGCAGAGTTGTTTTAAATTAATTACCTTATTTCAGTGCAAAATTGAAATTTAGCACTGGTAAAGTTTATTTTTCCTGACTTGATAGGGAAAGCAAACCCACCATTCCAAGGATGGGTCTAAATGTCCTTTAAAGAAGTTGAAAAATACAGTCTTTAAAAAGATAAGTACCTCATTGCATAAAGCGAATACGTACCCCTGTAAAAGCATTTAAATGTTAGTCCATCCTTAGGACTTAGAAATTCATGTGGGCTGCTCTGCACATTTATCAGAGGACTTCTGACCAAACACTATTGAAAGAGTCATTAATATGTTACAGATCTGAGGCTCACAACTGGGAACTATTAAGTTCAGCAAATCCAATAAACAACTATTCTTAGTATACAACACACACAAACAAGCACGCAGTAACTTACTCTTAACCCACACAGCCAACATATGGACTTTTTGACATACCCATAGCACTGGACACTTTTCATCACATAGGGGAGTAACTCTACAAGGGTCAGAGTTTTCTCATGATACACTATGCTATTATCTCTACCTCTGGTAGCTTAGTTGTAACAGCATGGCAGAGAGGTGGTTTGTCATATAAATGGGTGTACAAGACACTTGATTTCAGAGGCAATTCTATGGATACCTATGCTAGATAACTTTGAAAAATCATGGCTGACATATTGGTTCTGATTTTGCAAATCTAAGGTGTTTGTCCATATTACTGCTAATAAAATAAATTATTTTCCATGCTAATATATAAAGATTTCTATTCCTAGACACTTTGGGAAGGCTCGTGATTTTTATATTTGCAGGTTTTAGAGTCAAATGTATGACTGACATTAGGTATTAAGTAGGAGCATGCTTGCTAAGGGACAGCCACGGGGGGGATGTGTGCGTGTGTGTGTGCACATGTTCTTGTTGCTGGACAAATCAGGGGGTATTTAATTTAATTTGATCTGTTTGCACTAAATTAGAAAATTGTATTTCATTATTATTATGTTGCAAAAACATTATCAGAAGAAATATTTTAACTTAAATTATGAAACATTCAATTCCTGGCAGTCAGAATGAATGAGTTACTTTTTGCCAAATGAGCTTTAAGTGCTCTGTTCTGGCTGACGTATTGCTTGGATGTTGCTGTATTTTCTCATGTGAAGATGGGATTTCAAACCTGTATCTATTGACACTATTGAGTTTATCACTTCTGTTTGCAATGACATTGCCCAATTTGTCACGTTGAATGCAGACAGCTTAAAAACATCACCAGTCAGATGCTTTCTCAGATCTCTTTTTCCCTTGGTGTTTTTTTTTTGTTTGTTTTTTTTGTTTTTTTTAAGTCTTTGAGTCTTAATTTCCATGCCCCGGACTATTTTGATATAACCAGACATTCATCTTTCAATTTTAGATTTTCAGATTAATGAACTACTGTTTTCTTCCCTAGAAGACACAGGACCAGTTAACCATCAGAAAGCAAATCACCGTGCTTTGAATGAGAGAGGGCACCTCTCTGAATTCTGAGTATTGGTGTCTATGGAAAATATCTTCAGGAAAACATCTCTTCAAAGGGAATTTTACACATTTAAGATCCAATCCCTTTTAGGATGCTTCAAAGCTAGAAGACTGCTAATTAATTGCAACTGTTTTTACTGGTCTCCCAAGGCTGTGATCCTACTCTATCTACTCTCCTATCTAATCTTAACTAAAGCCTTAAGATGCAGCACGTGAAGCAAAAAAGCCCCCCCAAACTCCCACAACCCCAAACCTAAAAAGCCTAATGCTAAACTTTAACAAGACAGATCATGCAACTAAATTGGTTTTATACTTTGATAAACAAACAAATATGGATACTAAATCATTACAGTTAGCTTGTGAGCCACTGATTTATATAGCTGAAAATACAAACTTGGAAGCCTTAATGAAGATTTCAAGTGTTAAATAAATGAAGAGTTAATTTTGAGAGAAATCCATACTTAGAGAAAAATATTAATACAACTGAATGGCCAATAGTTTTTTTGCTTTTTGGCAATTAACCTACTTTGTGACTTTCAAAAGGACATTTCACTTGTCATTTCCATCTCCTTCCAGGCATCACGGACTGTTTCAGTGATGCATATTCAATATATATATATACAACACACACACACACACACACACACATATATATATAAAAAATGTATATTTGAGTAGTGACCAACAACTTGACACTAATAAATTTCATCACTGGTGACCTGGCAAGCATCACTGCAAAAGTATTTTAAAAATTCATCATTCTCTTTTCCTTAATTCCACCATTAGGTACTTTGTGTCCAATTAGAGTTATTTATTCTGAACTTCTGTAGCTCAATGCATCTCAGATCACTATGAAATTGTATCCACTTGTATATTTTGTTGTGTCACAGTAGCAACACAGCAGAAAGACTATAAACATGACTCAGTTGATACACAATAATTTATTTTGCTGGAGTAGGCTGACCATAACCTGAGCTCTGCAATTACAATTTGGTCATTTTTCTCCATTATGGAGGCAATAAAGATCGGATTGCTGCCAATCGGTTGCTGTTGCTCTGGTCACAGGAAAATTCATGAAATCTTACCATCTTTTTACTACTTAGCTGAGCAGCTCCACTACAGCCATGAGAGTATAAACAGCCTACATTTCCTGGAACTATTTCAGCATCTAAGCAATGATTAGACTTGCCTTTCCAAACAAATGTCAATAACCCCTTACATAAGTTACAGGTTAAATAAAAGAAAAAAAGAGCAAAACAGCCAACAGCCTACATTTCCTGGAACTATTTCAGCATCTAAGCAATGATTAGACTCCAAACAAAACAGCCTACATTTCCTGGAACTATTTCAGCATCTAAGCAATGATTAGACTTGCCTTTCAAATGTCAATTCAATAACCCCTTACATAAGTTACAGGTTAAAAAAAAGAAAAAAAGAGCGGAGAAAAACTGAGCAATTCAGGGCACACCAGGCTTTTGCTGGTGTTGGTGGTCCTGCCTTTACACAAAGGTGCAAATTAAGTTTCCAGGGATGTTTTCTCTTACAATAGTAAACAGAATTTCAGCACCAAATGCAGGGGCCAATATTGTTCAATTATTAGGTAAGTCCCGTACAGTAGCAACAACTTCAACACGGGCATGAGAATGCAGGCACATGCCCCAGCAGCTCTGTGCAAACACTGTTCATGTGCTAACTCAAACAAATATTTCCTCTGGGCTAATTTTTCAAAGTATGAAACCATTTGTCTGTCTAATTAGATGAACAAGGAAAGTAAAGAAGCAATTAGAAAGTACAACAGATTTTCAGTAATCACACATGAGTTTCTGCGAATTGGCATAGGAAACTGTAAGTATGAGCGTCAGCAGCAGTCTGACTTGTCACAGTTAGAAATAGAGCTATATGAATTTTTAATAGACTTTTAGGTGACTGAATTTTTAAGAAAGATATTAAAAAAATGCTACTGATTTGGATTTCAAAGAGCATAAGAGCATACCCTTCAAGATGGTTGTTGAAAATGACTGTTTATTTCTGTAAAACCATGGTCGTTTTACCACCTTTGGATATTATGTGCTTTGAAGTTGAAACTATACAGAAGTAAAATGGGAAAAATTGAAACGGGCTTAAACTGCAAAATGCAGATGACGGCTACAACACATGTCTCTGAGTAGTTTGAAATGGAAGATATGTTTAAACCTCAAAATAAAGACTAAAAGTGTGTTTCAGATCCATGAGCCAATGCACAGACATACCACTGAGGGAGGAAAAAAACCTCAAGTCCAAATATGGTTTTCATCACTTTCTAACAATATTTTCAAAAACAAAATTCAAAACCAGAAGGCTGGATCATAGCAAGGAAGCACAAGGGTGACCTTTTTTGGGCAAGGTCCAATGGTAGCAAACAGAAAAATGCATGAGGATAAAGAATGGAAACGAGATATTAAGCATGAAAGATTTTGCAATGTGCCAAAATACCATGCTATAGCAATGCAAACATATCAATCAAATCAAACAATACAAAGTCTTCCAGCTCTATTTGGCTGTGGACAGCGACAGAACATATCTTCCTCCTGTGTTCATTTATTAGACATTATCTCCCCATTCCTCCTCCAGCCTTATCTAGACCAGACATATGCTAGGGTGCTGGTAGGCCCTTATTTGCCGGAACAATTTTACACCACGTTCCATTGTCTATATGAAACAGAATTGTCAGCCACAGAAAAAACAATGAAGACTTCTCTTTGGAGAGTTCAGACTTAAAAGTCCCATGAAGAAATGCAAGCTATTTATTTAGATATCATAGTTGGAATAAAGCAATCTGTAAAGTCTGGAGAACGGACAGAAAGGAAACATGACAAAGCAAACAAAACCAAGTTACATCAGGCACTTGGAAAGCAGCAGAAAAAAGTAATGTGTATAATAAGATCCAGGCTAAATTTTTATTTGCATTATTATTCCTATGCAATTCTCTGGAATACATAACATGATGATCCATATCAGAGCTTGGTTGTCTAGATAGGTACAACATTTTCAAGATTGTGCTCAGGAGAATTGTTTTGGTGCTTTCTAACAAAATTAGCTTAAATGAAGTTGTTTCCTAGAAACATGATTAAGTCTACCCAGTTATTGCACTTCTTGGCCACTGGCAATTGAATAATAAAATATACATGAAGCCAAATCCTGAGCTGATGAAATTCAGATATATTCCAGTTGTTTTAATAGCACAGCATTGATTTATATCAGCCGCAAATCTGCTTCATGCTGTTTGCACACTGGTTATCATCCTGAAGGATCATAAAGTGTTTTACAAATTAGCATCTTGGAGCACTTATCATATCTACTTGAAAACAAGACACAGGTCTTTTCTTTTTGGGTGATCTGTCACATCAGAATCTACAGTAGACTGTAGGTTTAAATCTATAAAAAACCCTGTAGGCACTGAGATTCATCTGTGTATACTGATAGACGCCAATGGCTCAATAGATGCCACTGACTGACAGCTGAACTTCATTGATTAAAATGTTAGTTTTGAACCCTCCTATCCGTATCAGCTTTGGTATTTAAGAGACAGCAACAGAATTCATGTAAATATAATAGGATATAATATTATACAATATGTAAGATATATAGGTGTATATGCTAGCTATAATATAATGCATAAACAAAAGCTTTTAGGAAAAGAGTAATTCCCCATTAAATGCAAAGAGGCAACCACTGCTTCACAAAGTGGCTGACCCACAGACTACTGGAAGCTGTGAGAATATTGCACTGTGTTTACCCTGGCCTTATATTCTTAAATACCTTCTGTCAGAGCCACGATGGAGGGCTAAACAAACCTTATGTCTGACCCAGTAAGACTGTTCTTATGTTTAATAAATTTGTGAAAATTTTGCTATCTTTAATAAACAGTGATTATTATTACAACTGCTAAAAATCTTGTCCAGGGTATTGCGCAGACTTGTCCAACATACAGTCATTCTAAGAAGGAAGCAAGAAAGACATTCCTCTCCTTCATTTTGCATTACTTCTCCAGTAATCATGATGCTGATATTTGGGGAGCACAAAGGCTGTATCTATCATAAATTCTTTTTATGAAGCTGGTAAAGTGGAGGACAGCGTTAAGAGGGAACAGAAACATCACTCTGTCCTACCACCTACTGGAAAGAAGTTCATGCTATCTATGCGGAGTGCGGATGCTATCCTAAGGTAAGATATGCCAATGGTGACACTGTTTTCTTAAACATATACATAAATGCAGACATAGTGACCTTATTCACTGTAAGCTTATACTCTGGACCACCTCGAGACTTTTTAGCAAAGGCTAGAAAGAGCATTCAGTCTTGGTCTTGTCGTCAGGACTACATTAGTCAAAACACAATCTGCACCCTTCTCCATCTGTTCTGAATTTTCTCTCCCTTCTTTGTCATAGTGTTCTTGCCCACACAGTTTTATTTAGTGAGCAGGCCTGTATCTAACCACATATACTCTCTTTCCCATTCTAAAATGGAAGGACTTTTAAGCAAGTCACAAAATACCTTAGATTTACACTTCTTAATAGTTATAGCTAAATGCAGTGGGGAAAAAGATTTTCTTTATATCTAGTATTAACCTCTCCTGTTTTAACTTATGCCCATTGCCTCTCATCCTCCTGCCGTGTATCACTGTGAAGAGCCTGGCTCCCTCTTGTTGATAAGCTCCTCATCAGTATGGGATGGCTGCTATTAGGTCCCCCCAGAAACCATCTCCTCTTTGGGCTGAACAAGCCCTGTCCCTCAGCTTCTGCTCTCAGGGCAGGTGCTCCAGCCCCCGATCATCTCAGTGTCCCTCTGTTGTACTCACTCCCGTTTGTCAACGTCTTTCTTGTGTTGGGTGTGGGGTGGGGGTAACACTGAACACAGTATCTAGACACAGTCTCACACATGTTGTGTAGAAGGGGACAGTCACTTCCCTTGATCTACTGGCATGCTCCTGGTAACACAGCCCAGGATGCTGTTGGCCGCCTTTACTGCCAAGGCGCACGATGTGCAGATGGCTGTCTACAGAGACCTCCCCCAAGGGCTTCTTCTGCAAACCTGCTCCCCAGCTTGTATCATTGCACAGCGCTCTTTCTCTGCAGGTATAGGATTTGTATTTGTCCTTTTCAACTTCATAAGGTTTCTGTTGGCCCATTCCTTCAGCCTGTCTTGGTCCCTCTGAATGGCAGCCCTGCCCTCAAGCGTATTCCCCCAATTCAATGTCATCTGCAAATGTTACGAGAGTATACTCCATCATCTCCTCCATGCCACTGATAAAGATAATAAATGATCCCATGATAGGGTCTTCTGTGGTACTCTAGTTGTTACCCGCCTCCAGGAAAAGCATGGCCCATTAACCACCACCCTCAAAACCCAACCATCTAACCAGTTTTTTACTCATCTAGTTGCCCAGACATCCAGAGCTTTACATCCAAATTCCAGGCTGTCCTGGTTTCGGCTGGGATAGAGTTAATTTCCTTTCTAGTAGCTGGTACAGTGTTGGGTTTTGGATTTAGGGTGAGAACAAAGTTGATAACACACCAATGTTTTAGTTGTTGCTGAGCAGTGCTTACACTAGTCAAGGACTTTTCAGCTTCCCATGCTCTACCGACTGAGAAGGCTGGAGGTGCACAAGTAGCTGGGAGGGGGCACAGCCAGGACAGCTGACCCC
>NW_008796041.1:5004778-5033717 GCF_000699145.1 Aptenodytes forsteri | reverse complement strand
GAGTGAGCGAGCGGCTGCGTGGTGCTCAGTTGCCAACTGAGGTTAAACCACGACACAGGCTAAAAGTTAATGTAAGAAAATACCTGAAGTCTAGAGTCTCTCTCAGTTTACTGCAATACCGTAATTTCAGTCGAGTTTCACCAAAATTTAAAGGTTCTTACAAGGATAAATCTACCATAAAAGGCAAGCTTTAATCCGTTCAGCCAATACGTCAGCCAATTGTTCATGGCTTCACTGTAAAAAAATCAATCTTTGTGATATTTTTAATGCTACAGTAGTTGCTTTTAGCTCAAGCTTTTTATTCATGTTCTTCTCAATGAGGGGGAAAAGTTGAAAAGACGTTACTGATGTTTCCCACATAGCATGAGGCAGGCCTGTCATCAGAGAAAAAGGATTTACATAAAGGATGCTCTGCTGGCATATCACAACTTAGTTCGTATGTTATGGATCTGGTATATTAGTGATGTCTTAGCAACTATTATTAGCAAATAATAGTTCAGTCCTAGGTGAATGCAATGACCTTTGTTAGCAGTTATCTTAACATCTTGGACCAAAACTTCAAACCATTCACTTTTATTTAGCTATTTTGGAAGAGGATCTCCAGCTTTTGAAGCTATCTATATTCTGTTAAGAAAACACCAAGGAAAGGCTTGAGGATCTAGCATGTAAGTTCTCTCTACTACGACTTTGTGTGCTGATCTTGTGTTACAGACTTTGCATAATGTCCTGGTATTACAGATTCTTACAAACTGTAGACAGGTGTTTATTTATGTAAATAATCAGCTTTTTTTTTCCAATAGATTTCTTAGAGCAGAGCAAATCTGCCTGATATTTGTCTGAATGTGTGTTGGCAATGGTTAAATAGAAGCTACTGCACTCTATCACTTCCTTTCAGACAGGAGACACCCTGGCGAGTGTACACGCCGTGGGGAATATTGACGGCTCTTGGTCAACATTTTGAGGAATCTGTAGGAAAGATGATACTGCCTGCACTTAACAGCCACCCAGTAAAGCCTCGGCACACTGGATAATTCCTCTTGAAGGAAAACCAAAGGAGTATCTCACCCAAATGACTCTCCTGCACAAAGGAATCAACTGAGACAATGTTGTATGGATATCTGTCATGAATGGGGATGAAATTGTGGAACTATAAATTGTAAAATACAATTCTTCCAAAACAAGAAATACCTGCAATCATTTAAGTCTTTGTGAAAAACTCTGAACTTTCCTTCTTTTCTCAAAGAGAAAGATAGTATCTGGTCTTGGTGTGTAATTCATTAAAAACATTGTAATATGCATAAAAATTACACAAAATAAGTAAAGGAATTGTAGTTCCTCTGTTGTTAAACTTCAGTTAACTTTTGACTCATTTCTTGGAAAAGATCCTAAGCTGGCAACAGCAGAGACAGAAGCTTATCGTTTATTCTCAGAAGAGGTATCACAGAGCAGCTGTTCAGACTGTCCATGGGAGGGGTTGTGTGGCCATTTGACAGTTCATTTCTTACAACCATTCAATCTGTGGACACAGGCTAGCTTTGTGTTTAGAAATAGGGAACTGTCCACTAGGACACGTATTGAGACCTTCAGTTTGTTGCACATGCTCTTTCCCTGATGACATCAGTCACTACTGAATGAGGTTAGAACTGTATCCAATCATTTCTCATCTAAGTTGGGTTTAAACTTACGTCTTTAAGTAATGAAGTGCCTTACTTCTGTTGTACCCAGCTTAGGCTGGTAATAAAATAATAATAATAAAAAAAAAAAAGAAGGAAGCAACATAGAAAAATAACTTTTCCACATTTTAAAGAGGGGGAGTTGACAAAATGATTTTTAGTTGTTTTTCTTTTTTTAAAGAATAGGTGTAAATCTCATAAGACTTGGAAACAGTCTTCTAAACTGAAACAGGTGTTTGTCTCTTGGTGATGAGCAGCGATGTGGTCCTTTAGACAACCAGTCCTCTACAAGTCTTTTGATTGTTCTACAGCTTCTTTGTACATAAGCCATATGTGTTCATCTCATCTAATTTAAGATCTCTACGATCTAAAATCATAGTCTAAGTTAGTCACTTCATGCTCCCTTTATAATCAATAGAGGAAAATAGCCATATCCAAAAGGTCATTTATTTAAACTATTTCAACCTTCAATTAATTGCCCTTTGTAAGTGCCTCGTTCTAGTGTAATTATTAAACCTATGCATATTTTCGATAGCCAGTATGCGGAGAAGGGAGGACAGGGTCTTCATTTTCCTCTGAGAGTCATTAAGATAATTTATGCCTCACCTGCGAAGTGAAACCTTCAACTGACATTTCTGCATTATTAACTTTTTCTAATGTCCTTGACAAGTTGTCTCACCAATGATACGCATCCCTGAATGTCTCGTCTTCTAGTTCTTCAAGAGGAAGTGCTGACCTGCATTTCTTATCTCCAAAACAGAGAGATTTCTGGTTTGGCTTCTGTGAATCTCATTCTTACATGCCTGCTTTCCTCTTGGTTTGCCATGGGAACCTGGGGGCCTGACTTAACTCTAATATTCAGTGTTGCACTGATCTGTTTCTGCAGCCTTTTCTCCATGACAGCTATGAAAGCAAACTTGACCTTTATAACCAGTAGACACATTGCCCTCTCAATTACCTCCACTCATCTTAAGGTCTTATTAGACAACCTTCAACAGATGTTCATACACTGAAAAATGCATGAACAACTGAGCTGCCAAAAAGGGTTCATGGAAAGTATTTTAAATACACACACTAGTGCTTTTCAAATTAAGTTAATTTAGAGAGAAGGCAGATAAACATGGAATATATGGTCTGTATCTCTACAAAATGTTTCTAACAAATACCAAAATTTGTTTGTGGTCTTTTTTTTTTTATTTAGAAAACCTGAATGGTAGTAAGTTCTTTCTAAGATTGCTATTAAAACACAAACAGACATCTCCCCATCCCTTTATTTCCATTCCTGTCCTCACTTACTGCCATATGACTTCACTGGAAAATCTCTGACGTTGTCTGTAACAGCTCTGTCCCCTTCTGCTTATGGTTTTTTACCTTCTGTGCCACGTCTCTGATAAGGAGAGAGTGTCTGAGGGAATGATGGCCATTAATTAGGGACTAAATCCTTCCCCAGTGACAAGTGAGTGTTAGAGGAGGGTATTGGTTTTTTGTGCAAAGTATTATCTCAGTTCTTCACAACATTGAACCAAAGAAACAGGATAAGTAATCCTCTGAGAAAAGAGTACGAGGACAAGAAGTGGGTTACACTTCTCACCTTCTGTCTTTGACTACTATGTCACATTCAACACAGACTGTGACTGTATTTAACGTGTTTTTTAATTGATTAGTAATCACATATTCACTGCACTTCAGTATTTTGCTGTAAGAACTGAATTTGCTGAACTTGCAGGTGAAAGAACACTAAATATATAGGGTTACTTATTTAGAGACTATCTATAGCAGTGAGGGCTTGATATAGAGAAACTCTTCTAATTCTGTTCCTCTCTCTCGGGATAAGTACCCCAGGAGCTGGCATGCTGCAGAAGTGTAGTGTTGTGTGCAGGAATTAATAATCCTCATGGGGAGTATGAGGCCTCTCTGATGTGTGTGCAGCATTACAGCTACCCTCTTATCCTTGTAGCCGTTTCACTGACATCATTGCTAAAGTGAAGATTAGGGATACAGTCTTCTGCCCACAGTCTAATTCTCTTCTTTACTAGTCTAATTCTCTTCTTTGCTATAAAGTTCACAGCTTTTTCTGAATTGCTTCTCTGCCTTTTATTTTTTCATCAGAATTGAAGAGGATGCTCCACAACATGGACAGTCTGGCTGCTCAAAGGTACATTTTGCTCCCTGGAAACACAGAATATCCTACCTTTGGAAAGGGAAGAATTACTTGTGACTCAGCCTAAGTGAGGCAAAGCAGCAAAAATTACCTTTGACTGAGTGCACTCATTGTACCTATACACCTACTGAGATTTGTCTGCCTTGCTGGATTTTCACCCAGTGTGTCTAAACAGCTTTCTGATCAGGAATAACATAATGTAAGTTTTTATCTTTGCAACATTTCCAAAGGCATTGCCAATGCTTTCATTTCTTTCAATAGCCATGTCCTCTCTTCACTTTTTCAAATATAACTATGACATGTTAAAAAACAGAAGAGAAAATGCTGGCAGTATAAAACAGTGCTTATGCTGCTACGCTAAAGGATCCAAAAGGAACAAGGGATTCTCAGTGAAAACAAACAGTGAGATTCTGGAGCATTAAATACTGCTACATTATCATTCACTGATCACTGCCATCATTGCTTTGGCATCTCAGCATAACCATGATGCCAATTTTTTTTTTTTTTTTTAATGCAAATTATTAATCAATCATTGCCGAGAAAATCCTTGGCAATTCCTTCATATCTATCAGCATTGCCTGAGGAAGGGACATTGCATACCTTGAAAAGAAGAGCTTTGAGTTCTAGATGATGGCATACGCTAAAGAAACAAGAACCCTCAGGAGAGAGGCCAGCTAGCAAGTATACATTTATTTTTCATTCAGAACTACTATTCTCTTGCCATCAGAATTTTGGCCCAGTTCCTCATTCCTTAAACACCTCATTCACATGCTAAAATTTGCAGTAAATGTTTTTGTGTGCCAAATAATGCCAGATTATGTAAGAGGCATCAAAGGCATCTGTACCTCACAACCAGTTTTCATTAATCAAGCAAGCAGATAAATAGAATGCATGTGCACATAATACATAGTGATACAGCTTGAATTTTACATGATTTTGGACTACTCTTATTATTGATATTCATAATATGACAATTTCTGGATCTATAATCAGACAGTAACCTTCACTATGGTAATTATGTGATGAAAGCTATGGAATTAAAATTATAATAGTGATATTAGGATGAAATTCAAGTTTGCCCTATAGTTACAGCTGTGGTATAGCTGGGTACCGCGGCTGACCCAGCACACTGAGTCATTAACACCCAGGTTGGCCTAGGAATTTCCCAGTGAGATGAGGTGATGGGCTGAACCACTGGCCAGCTTCCCAGCAAAACAGCTGACCAACGCTTACAGGAGTTCTCCAAGTGGGAATAGTGGACAGTTTTGGAGATTTCCCCATGTAGCTCCTGCTGTGCACAGACCAGTTAAGATACACTATTTGTATACTTAAGATGTGTTCATTAATTCCCTGAAAGGAGAGACCGTCAGTCTCAGGCATATCCCCAGGCAGCTCCTGCTGTTGAACCGACTGAACTGCACATAGATCATTTAAATCATCAGTAGAAACTGTTCTTGCATGTGCAGAAACGATCACATAGAACAGGCTTTTGTCCATAGCTAAGGCAGAGGATGTTTTGTGCATACTGTAAGATAATCAGAAACAATGGACCATGGGCCAGCTGGCTTGTAAGAACCCAGCAACACAACAGTTCAGGGAGACTCATCCGATACAGCTGAAGATGCTGCTGCAAGAATGGTTGGAACAGAGACTCCCATCGCCACCCGGACAGTGACTGGCTGTTCTCTTGGAGAGATCTGACTCCCCATGTGAGCTTTATTGAGGGTTGTTGGTTTTTTTAACATACACTCTTCCTGTGCCTATGCGACAAGGCAAACAGTTAAATAAAATGGTTCAACACCTCATTTTAGTACTTTTGATAAGAAAGAGAGGGGGAGGGAGAAAGGGAGAGCAGAAGAAGGAGAGGAAGGGAAGAAACAAAGAAAGATAAAGAAATCAGCCAGCCAACCAACCAACCATGGCATCTAGATTAATATCCAATAATCTTGTAGTGAGGTAGCTGTGGTGGTATCAGAGTATATATTGTTTAATTTACCAATATTTGAAGTAACTTTTGCTGTATAATAGATTTCTAAGTTGGCCTCTGGTTAATAGTCATTGTCTCATTAATAAAGAAAGATACTTGCTATTAGTTTGCAGATAATGGTTAATCAAAATTGATTTTTTAAAAAAAATTAATAAAACCCATGTATGTGGCTCTGGGAGAGGCCATTTGGAAAGCTGAAGGCTAAGCAGAAAGCACTGCGCATTTAAAGAGTGTTTCTGGGTACTTTAATCCTCCAGACGCTGAGAGGGGGAGGAAGGGAGGTATGAAGTCAAGGAGTTATGGTACTTCAAAGTTGTACAAGGAGTGAAAAATACAACAATTTCTTCTGGCTCAGGTCATCCCTATTGGTACCCTATTCCACCTTTGGCTTTTTTCTGTACAATTCGCATTTAAGCCTTTTCATATTTGTAGGGAAATCTGTATGTATATCATAAAGAAGTATGTCTGTGCAGGTCTCCATGGGTGTGTCTGGACTAAAAACCAAAAGTACGACTGCAGCTTGCAGACACATAGCTAAGCTTGCTTACTCCAATGAGAATTTAGGTACAGTATAGCACAGCTAGAGCAGCGAGCAATCCCGGTGTGGGCTATGAAACCTTAGCAGGATCCTGAGTGAATATTTGATCCTGTGTGACATCATGCTGTGCAGGGCATTAGTAAATGGAAGTCAATATCTACACCTTGGTTTTCCAGTCATCGCTTACAAGGCATTTACCCTGATGCACAGTATGTTGCTGTGGTTGCCAGCACGAGAGCTAGTCGAGAATTTGGAATAGGCATTTTAAATTGCACGAGGGTAAGTAACTTTACATAGGAGAACAGGCCTTCAGCAACATTAAATCACGAGTTATACACAGTTGTGTGGCTGCAATTCCACTTGTTCTTGAGTGAGAGAGCAGCTTGGATCACAGCATTACTCATCACCCTGCAGGGCAAAATTCTCCACTAGGATGGCAAGGAGCTCCTGTGGACTGCAAGGGCCTGGGGCAGTGGAGGCTGACACACCGGCGGACCCGGCAGCTTCTTTCAGACTGTGCTGTGTGGGTGGAGAGGTCTTCACGCATCCTGAAATCATCAGTGGGTGTTAAGTTGACTAGCAGGAAAATACCTCATAATATATACAGAACATTCATTTAACACCCTAAATATGAGGTAGATACTGGGGGTGGAAATGATCAAGATTTTACTGCCAGAAACCCTGTGAAAACAATATTTAGCAATTCAAGTAAGTTCGTGCCACTTTCTACTTAATGCTCGAGGGAACACCAGAGCTGGCAGTCGGTAATTACTTCTGTGCAGAAACAGAGTTTGACACACACTATTAGAATTCTTTAAGCGAGTTAAAAGAAAGTCTGACGGTTCCACGACAAAACCGCTTAAAGCATGTACCTCTGAAAGAAGACAAACAGCATGTTAAAAAAATTTTGAGTTCCTTATCAGTATTAGATGTCAGAAAGAGTGCAATTCCAAAAGCTCAGACAGACAGACCTTACCTGTGCTAGATCTTGCAACTGGAAGCCTTTTACAATTTGATACATGAAAACATCACACTGCATTCCTGCTCACAGGCCGGGAGGTGAATGAATGTAACCTCTGCCACTTTCATCTCCTTTGCAAGCAGACTCAGACTTACACGAATGTTTGTGTTAGCGTTAGGGAAAAGAGAATAAATCTGAAGTCCTACGATAAATGTCTCTGTGAAGATATCACAGAAAAATGGGATCGGATGGTTCTGCTACCCCCCTCTGTAGAATGGTTCCAGTACAGAAAGAATAAAATTCTTATTTCTGCACACCTACACAAGCCTATTTTATAGAAACTTCTCATACAGAGAATATAGAGTTCTATTAAAAGCAACAGGAAAACAGACTGCTCATATGTATAACACAACAGATTTTCCCTCTGTTTTTAACGGCTGTATAGCTTATGTATCTTGAACAGATGTTGTGACCTTTTTTCCGCACCGCTGCTTCTTGTTATAACCAACTAGCAAGACTTAAAATGACTGCTGAATTTCCTGCTGCATATGACACAGGAACTATTTTTAATACTGCAAATCATTTGCATGATTCATGCTACTCAAATTAATTACCATGTCTCATAGAGGGTTGTTGTTTTTTACCTGAAACTGTGTGATCCTTTGGGTCTCTCAGTAGTTTGAGCCTTGCATGAGGGAAAATGTACTGCAGGGGCTTCCCATTTATCTGAGGAACACAAATATGCATGTCATAAAAAGATAAAACAACTTCAATTGTGTCAATAATTTTAGACATTTGAAACAGAAACAAGCAAACTTATTTCATCCAGGGAAATATCACAACTTTACAATTCAAACACCCCCCACGTTTCAAGACATTTGTCAGACTGCAAAATCCTTCTGCAGGGGAATGAATATTTGCTTCCATAAAGCCAGGTTAATTTTGAATATGGCTTTAGTTCTGATTTTTATTTCCTAATGACTAGAAGGTGGTTACTGTCTTCTGTAGTTTCTCTTAACATTAATCCTTTGCCCAAGCAATGTTCAAGAGAAGAATGAAATTAAATATAATTCCTGCAGTTATTATAAAATCCTGTTCATACAGACCTAAACAAAATGGTCATTGGATGTGTAAACAGCCACAAGTTACTGCTTTAGTTTCAGCAAAACCATGTATTCCAATGTACCTCTTGTCATCAAATTTCAAAAGCCTTTTGAAAGACCCAACCTAAAACTTTTAGGACTACATTTTATATGAAAATGTGCAACATTTACTTGGGCTGATACTGGAAAGTGTCAAAGCTGAAAGAAATGCATCTCTACAACATGCACTAAAAAGCCAGGTTTCCAGCTGGGATGATCCCACCTGCCCCACAACACGGGCACAGGAGAGGCCACGCAGCAGGGACTAACCCACTTGCCAGGGACAATTGCCGTGAGCCCACACCAAAATGCCTTTGCAGAAAGAGTGTTTGTTGCAACACTTACACACTTCACACCTATCACACGCCCTCTTTGCTACAGTTTTGGTCTTTCGGAAGCAAAGCAGAATTCATCACCTCTCTGCCACGTTGGTGCTGAGCCTGAGCACTGCACCCAGACCGAGAGGGGGGAGCATAGCTGCCTGTGACTGCTCCAGGCTGAGTGTCAACGGGATGGGACCTGGGGGAGGCAGATCCAAGGAGCCAATGGGACAATACTTATCAGCATGATAATGCAGCAGTCTGAGTGTATCAGCAGCCTGCTGGCAAGAGTTTATTACTATTATTTATATTTAAGTAGCATTTAAAAGGATTAAGCTCCTCCTGAACTAAGCACTTCAAACCCAGTTTCTGCCCTGGAGAGTTTATGATGTTAATAGATAGCACACAGAAATGATGGGAGGGGAAACATCGAAGTCAAGGGACTTGCTAAGCTCAATCCCACAGTGAGCAGAAGAGTTTATACATCTTTTGTCATAATTCAGTTTCTTATCCGGTGGATGACGTTCCATCTAGAAGGCTGAAATCCTTCTGTAACACACTGAGAGTAGTATTCACTGTAATTAACCTCAGACAAAAAGGAGAACATGGATTTGGTAGTGGACAAGTACTGCAGAATGAATCAGAACTTGAGATCAGGCAGACTTTAGGACTTACCACGGAATTTTGCCAGGACATAGGGTCTAATACTACCAGAAGTGTATAAAGTGCCATGAGACTTACACACTTATAAATGGATAGGGACATTGCTATGTTTTTAATGACATTATCAGAAATTCAGCAAGTGTAATTTAACAGTAAAAATAATGTATTTGTCACATGTAGCTTAAAATTGTAAAAAATCTGAAATAATGTTATCTAATTTTATTTTTAATTAAGTAAAAAAGAATACAAAATAATGCAATTCAAAAGAATCAGTATGAAAACATTTAAACAGATCCTTAGCTGGGATCCATTTTGGTGGGAGCTATTCAAGTTAACTGAGGAATACTGCAGCTCATAAACTTAAATTCACATATTTTTAATTGCTCTCATCTTTCTTTAGCAAGATTGCTTTTTTGAATAAATAATAATCCAAGAGTATTCAATGCCATATTGTACATGATTTGCTGACAAATATATCAGAAAATATAGACCGTCTCCTACTTTAGTCTATTACTTCCTCATTACTTTCACTTCCATAATTTTATGAAAAATACAAATCTTCATGATTCATATAGTTATGAATAAAAGCATTAAAGTTTATTAGCATTCAGGATAGCATATTATTTTTTATTGTTGGTAGGAATCAGTACTTAAGTTGAACATGTCATTAGGCATTTACCTTCAGAACAATATTTGTCTGAAAGTGGCAGAATAAATAGGAAAAAACAGTGGTTGCTGTAAACAGATAATGGAAAGACCAGTTACATTGGTTTTGATGGTTTTACTTTAACCACTAATGCCCATATCTATCTGGAATCTACTAGTATATTTGAAACCCTGTAGAACACAAATTATTTTGTGTTTCCAAGTGTTCACATCTAACTTTCACTAAAGGTGATTTCCCTTCACCTGAATATATGCCAGGGGGTCCTTCCAGCTGACTATTCCCCCAGTCACCCCAGTGAAGATACAGAGGGACCCCACTGAAGTCACACCATCACAACAGCATAAATCTGAGCTATGGCGCAGAAGGGGCCGTCCCTCCGCTGCAAGGCTGCAGGAATGGAGGACATGTAAGTCCCCAAGCCCAGATTTAGGTTACAGGGCAAAAGGTGACTTGATCCTGCTTATTTGCTACAAAAACCACAGATTCCTGCCATCTGTCCTTGCCACGGAGATCCTTTCCTCACCTTTCTGAGAGCATTCAGTATACTCGAGTAATAGTTCTTGCAGTTCAGCACTGGTAATGCTATCCTCTTCTGATCACAGACACATTTTGACTCTCCCAGGTATCCTCCCTCCTACTGGGCTCTCTGAGCTGACATGGGACTCAGGTCACATTTTTCTGCACATTACTCAGCGGGCCCCTGGCGGTTGCATCCCAGCGAGTTAAATGAGAACTGGACTATAAAGCATTTCCTCCAGGAATTTAAGCTCTGGTCACGTGTTTCATGGTATTAGTCAGCTCAAAGCCCCTCTGAAAAATGGAAGGAATGGCAAATAAAAGTCCTGAGGTTTTCTAACACTGTTACAGAAAATCAGTTTAAATACACACTTCATTTTTCTTACTCTTTTTGCCTGGTAAAGAAACTCTATGGAAGCCTCATATAAGGGAATTCTATAAGGTAAAGAGGACAATTAAGAAGAGTAAATTTTTTTAATGTTTTATTTAAGAACTAAAATGCATCGAGTGTATTTTAGTATTCCAGCCAAAGTCCATAGCAACAGCTATAAAATATTAACTGGGCTCTGAATCAGATCAACACAGCCACAGTAATTTCTGTTTTTAAATGGTGCTGCACCTCCCCTTCCACCAAAATCTTAGACAGGGCCTGATAAGGTGAATCACAGCAGCTATGCCTGGCTGTAGTCCTTTAGGAAATACAGTCTGCAAGGGAAATTTTATCTGAGTTAGGTATCCAGGAACAGGACAGTGGATGCTCAAGATGATGGGTTAGAGATAGTCTATCCTAATTTCCAAATACCACAGGTACTTGCATGAGCACACAAGCCCCGTGAAAGCCAGCACCAGGAATTTCCACAGCTAAGGTAATCCTGCCCCTTTGAACCGCTACATCTCCTCTGTGCAGAGCAAGAATGTGAAGTTCTCTAGAAAGCCTAAAGATGGAAAGTTCTCTCTACTGATAGATCCCTGACAATGGAGATATTTTGCAAAAGAAGTACTGAAGAAAAACTTAACAAATACAATGTTCTTGCTCATTAATAAATTGCAAAGTGAGTGGCCTTTGATTCTGCAATTAGGTCAGTACAGAACTCTGACTTCTGGTTTAGAAGTCATTCTGGCATGCAGTGAGAATAACATTGCTGGGCAACTGAAAAATGAGAAACTGCTAAATTCTGTCTTGAATTACAGCGAGGGGGCGGCTAACAATTCACTCCTTAGATTAGATATTTTAACAATTACACTAAATTGTAGGAAAGTCCTATTTCTCATATTTCCAGAGCATCTGAATCACAAAATGCCTCCACCCCAAGCCTCAAACAGAGAAAGCAGTTTACTACAAATAAAAATGAAATCTCCTTGCTAGTTGGAAAAAAATCAAAACTAAGCAGTATGGCCTTAAATGTGGAACAAAAATTTGCAGGTAGCCTTCTGGATCTCTGTCACAAACAGTACTTCCTCATTTTAACCCCATTGCTCACCCTATGACCCATTTTTTCGTCATTTTAAAATATACAAGTGCCCCTAAAAAGATGTGACTTAAATGGCATTTCAAAGGAATGGTCCAGATCCGTGAACCATGACAAGCATATACTTTTTGAAGGCCTTCAGAAATAGGAGATTGACTTTCAAAAGGTTGCATGTCTAAAGCCCTTGCCTTCTTTTTGTGCTTAGAAAACTGTTGCCAAAGTGAACTGATGATGATACACTGATATTATGATGAGATTGAGATTTTATTATTCATTTAGGGCTTAAAAAGACCCACCTATGATCACTGGAAGTTCTGTATTTTAAACCCCTCACTGAGAAGCTACTTATCTCCTGTTAGTATACTCTCATTGTCCTCCTCCTTGTCATGATCTCTTACTCCCCTGGCACCTCCTCCTACTGTTCCTTCCCAACCTGTTTGAAATAGACGGTTTCGTTCAGGATGTACAAATAATTTTCACAGAAAATAATCATAAAAAGAGCCTTGATATCTGGAGATTTAAGGAAGCTGCAGGTCAACCGGCAGCAACTAAGCAAACTGTTGAGATCAACAGGGATCAGTAGGAAATCTGCAACAGATTATGTATTGATTAGGTATAAGCCATGTTTACCCTCCTCAGGTAAGCAGTTCAGAATCACTATATTGGGAAACAACTATTGAAATACTAAACTGCACTGCAATTTAATGTGATTTAAGAATACAATATAGCACCACAGAAGTTGCTATAGAAACAAATATATTTTAATATTAATAATACAGTATGTGAGCTTAATCTGCTAGGTTATAAGAAATCCATGGAAACCTGGAAGTTCAGGGTTGTCACTCTGCTGCACTCGTGCTTCAAAAGCACAGGGTTGTGCTTTATTTATTACATTTAATTGTACAAACTCTGTGGGACATAATCAAGCAGTTCTGATTGCATCTAGTAAGGAAATCGATGTTTTACAAATGTGAAACAAAATCTTCTGGAATACAAATATCATAGTGGTCAGTAAAATATTCACATTTTTTACAAAGAAGAAAATACAAATGGAAAATTTACAGTAGATAAGTATACTTGGAAACTTTGCCTGATACATTACAAGCAGATTAGTGCTACTGATGCAAATATTTCCTTTTGTGGCTGGTTTGCCCTCAGTACAGGATATTAAAGGAGTTGCAATGGCTTAATTACTATGCTATCTAGGAAACTGTCATCCTAACTGATTTCAGGAAAGCCTCTGCAACAAAGCAAGCTCTGGGTGAAGGTGGACCTGTTCAGATGGTCAGGATGAAGAAGAATTTGCCATTTTTGGCTCCAGAGTCACATTATGCTTGGGCACTACAGCTCTCTGTGCAGAACTGAGTTGTGGATACAGGAGACAGGCAGCATGGGACAACGAATTCAGTAACTTTTTTGTTACAGAAGAGACAGGACTGAAAAAGCCTTTAGGGAGTGTTTACTTTGCCTCAGCACACTCATTGGCCTGAAAATTGTTTATTTTTCTCGATAGCTTTAAAATAGAAAATGAATGCTAAAACCCAGAGATGTTAATATTGATTTACTTGCTTCTCTTGCTAAGTGTTTTACTTTCAGAATTTAATGTGGAGCTAATGAAACTTTTTAAAAAGGTTCTGACCCTTTTTATCTTGTCTTAAAGTAACTTAATTTCTGGATGTGTCGAAAATATATTTTTTTAAAGTTATCTCAAACAAATGTTCACAGCAGATATTTAACATACACAAGCTCTGAGGAACATTTTGACAAAGTAGATGATGCAGAGTTGGTGAGAACCAGCATTTCGCTCTTCTGCAGACACACTGATACTATTTTGTATCAATGGGTGCATGACAATCAATAACCTGGATGGAAACAGATGAAGAGGGAACTGTTGTAAAGCTTCTCCTTCCACATCCATTTTCTTCTGCAGAGGCTTTACACGGCACCACACAGAAATATTCAGACCATGTTCACTCTCCAATTTCCATCCCATATTTTACAAAACCTTAAAAGATGCCTTTGGCAAGATTTTAAATGTGGTATCTCTATTGCCATATAAACATGGGGATATCACAACAGCTTTAGGGAGAACAAAAAAAATATTTTCCTTCTGGAAATAATCCAAGAAAACAAGAACTCTCAGGCCCCTTAACCTTCCTCCCGAAAAATTTTGATCAAAGTCTTTTGACCGGTGCTAGTGTAGTGACATTTATATGAGAGAAAAAAGAAAGATTGGACCTTTGTGACTAGTAACTTGCCCTGCAACTGTTTCCTGGGGCAAATACTCTAGAGAGCTAAAAGTTAAATACATCTTACTGACCACCTCTGTATCACAGAGCTCAGGATAACAGTAACCCTCTTCTTTGACAAACCTGATTTTCAAAGCAAATTTTTCATTTTACATCATGATGGTGTAGTGGTCAAATACAATTATGTATGCTCAGAATAATGCATGTTTCTCATGAGGATTAAAGTGCTCAGGTAGGCAGTTTTTTTATCTATTTCCAGTGATATTAAGAGTTGTGAAACTCTAAAACATCCTTTATCCTGCAAAATTGGTTCATAGAGTGAGTTATTTGAATAGATTCCTGTAAGACTTGTATTGTGTAAAACCCTCTTTCTCAACAAGAAATGGGTAGGCTCAGTACACCTAGGCTGTGTAAATCTCAATATATGCTAAACTAGAGGTAGGAAAAGAGGGAAAAATAAGAATAAATGACAGCTTGTATTGTAAGATATTTGAATGCTTACTTCATAAAACCTACGTCCTTACTTCATAAAACCTACATTCTATTGTCAAATGTCAGTGAAAATGCTCACCAGCAAAAAAGTTTCGAAGGCTGCATGACAGTAGGACATTCCTGTTTGTATGTTATCTGAGGAATTAACATGAGCAATATAAGCTATTAAGTACCACAAAGGGGCCATGCAATGCCTTCTCTTGCATCCATTGCATCTCATGGAAAACAGAGCATAATCTCAATCAGTAAAAATGATAACTGAAACAATCAAGTGAAGACCTTAGAGATTTGAAATATATAAACTTCATTAATACAAAGAGGATATGTGATGGTATACTAAGGTGAACTAGATTTCAAAGTCGTCAAGCTTGAAAAGCAGAATATGGTATTTTTCTTTCTCGCTATAATAAATGAAACATTCTAATTATTAGATTGATAAAGTCTTGCTGATTAATTCAGATCAGAGACTACTGGGATTATACTGACCAACTAAAAGTGGGAACAAGTATTAACAGTATAAAGCAACTCTTTTCCTTAAAATACTAAAAGAAGGGGCTTGAATTTGATTGGGATAAAGCTGATAAGGTAAAATGGGACTGTTTTCTTTTTTTCTTTTTTTTTTTAATAGGAATACCTAATGTATAGATAGTTCTGGTTAGCAGATTAACTCCTTTCAGATATGTTTCAAAAATCAAAAGACAACCTGCAAAATTAATACTGAATTGCAGACGAATGTTACTCTAATTTCACCACCAAGTACTGATGACAAATACAGGTTCAACAGCACTTCAGCTGAATGTAGCTGGAATTTGATTAATCCCGTAGTCCCTATACTATCGGACAGTATGAGTAAATTGTCAAACATTTGTAAAACTAAAGGCACAGCTTACTTGACAGCTTACTTGGTCTTGGTGTTGACTTGGTGGTCGAGAGTGGGACAACTTCTCTGGCAGCCTTCTGTCGAGGCCATGTCCATTCTCCAGACGAGAGTCCCTGGGCTTGTCAAACCAATCTGTTTCTTCACGACGGAGATGATAGGCTTTGAAAACCAAGGACAGGTCAAATGTTCTGATCCAGTGCTGGGCAAAGGGCAATAATGTGCATTGTGCATAGCAAACATGCATAGTGGTTACTAATTGGCCATGCAGCTAAAGCAAAGTTACAGGCGAGACTTGAGACATTGAACTCAGGCATAATTTAACTGTAAGTGATATAGCAAAGTGAGAAGATTCTGTTTATGTCAAAATTATGGATTTTAAATACCAGAAGAAACCCACTGCCTAGTGCTATAGCCATTTCCTTCCTTCTGGCAGCTCAGAAATACACTGCAGATTTCAGACATTTCTAAAACGTTTGATGAAAAAAAATTAGTCACATTGCTTACTTTGCAGTAGGCTAGGAAAAAAAAAAAAGAAAAAACAAACCCAAAAAACCAACCCTCAAAACCCCACCTCCACTAATTCCCAAACTTCTGAACTGAATATTGTTCAAATTATTTTGAAAACAATCTAGAACTACTTGTAAGAAAATTGAGACTCCTTTATAAAATCAGTATCATCCTAAATCAAAGAAGATATGAAACAATCTACACTCTTTTTAATTCTAAGCAGAAATATTACAAGCGTTCTCATTTTGAATTCCATCCCCCGATTTTGTAGTGTGAACTTTCTTTGTGTGTGGAAATTCAGCCAGAATGTTCTTTCTGCAATTTTTCTATAAGACTAATGTTCTTATATTTGCAACAGTTTCAAACCTGTATAAAATCTATTGTTTTAGATACCCTTTGGGGATCAAATAACACTGTTTCATTGAAATCAGTTTTGCAAATACACATATTTATGCCTACTGACTCTTGGGTCAACTGACATAGGATTCACTCCATTGTGATTAGAATCCGATCCTATGTGTTTAATAATATTTCCACTATAAAACATACAGATTTTTATCTACGTTGCCCATCAGTGTAAACCACAACAATGTGCAGCTAATTAGAACGTAGTAAAAGGTTAGGGGGTTTTATGCTTTAACAAGCGTGATAAATTTAGAATTCAAAGAAAGACAATATTTGTTTCAGCAAAACCACCAGAAATTGCAAACCTTAAATAAGGTCAGTTGTTGCTATAGTAACAAGAATGAATGCAGTTGTTCCATGACACAGGAGAGAATTTAAAATGCAAAATGGTACTGTGCATAATCTTCTCCATTTAGTTGTTAAAGTAAACATAATCTAGTTGGTTTAACAAATAATTGGAAAAAAGTTTAATGGGAAAAGAAAAAAAAAGTTGTGTTTTTCCGTGACTATTTTATTAAATTTTTCAAAAAAAAGGAGTAATATATATGCACGATTTTTGAAAAATAATATTTTTAATGTGGTAAAAACAACCATCCCATATTATACTAGGCCTTTGGATAGTTCTGAATCTTGGTTCAGATATTATGCGGTCTCTTCCTTCCTAACCGTGCACAAATTTAATCTAATATGAAATGGTTTGAAAGTATTATTTAGATCAGCCTATATGAATTAAATAGAAACATTAAAGGTTGATGCTTGTCTGGCTAGTGATTAGTTATTGATTAATTGCTTTCAATAAACCATTATGATCTAATACGCAAATCCTTTACTCTTTACACATTTATGCCAATTGACTAGTGCCTGCATGTACCAGGCTGGTTCATAACGTATCCTGACAGAACTTCTTACTGAAGCTAGAACCTAATGGATTTTTCTGATCTCAGATACTAATGCTGACTATCACAATTTGTGTCATTAGCTGAGCAGAAGAAAGAATGCTGGTTTTTTTCTCCTCCTGTCTCAGCTGAAATAGCTTTGCTGGATTTCTTGTTTAGAAAAGCTAGCACATATGTGGAATCCCATACTGCAGTTCAGACCAGCCTACTTTTTTATCAAACTGTGATGAATGTGTGTATTTTTACATGAAATTAAAAAAAAGGGATATATGTATGTGTATACAGACACACACATGCCACATTCATACGTATATACACACAGAATTGGTTTTGGCTTGATTAGTTGGGATTTGTTTCAGCTGTAAACCTGAGAACAGCCAAGATGAATCACTGACAGTCTTGGAGGATACATCCTTTTTTCTAAGTCTAACAATAGGCAGCCAGATGGTTCCACCTGTAAAAACCTCCTGCTGGAGTCAATAAGGTCCCATGCTGTTAATCGCACACACTTTATCTAGGTGAGATTGGACTCCAAGCTGTGGAGTCCAAGAAACTTGATCAGAGAACTAATAGTAATCACTGTAAATCCCACAGATGAAAAATTATAAAGGGTCAGCTGTGTTGTAGTGATCAATAGAGTTAATAAAGTTACAGACACGTAACAGACATTACTGTTGTTGGCGGAGTGCAACCCTGAACCTTCACTAACTTCACATCCTCAACAGAGAATCAGTAAAGAAGATACTGTCCGATATTCTCCATTGGGGTGTGTGTGTGGTCAAAACTCAGTGTGCAGCTTAAATTTTCTTGATGTCTTCATACCTGAATTTTAAACTTCTGAACTCTATGGTAGAATTAACAAATTAGCATATAAAAGAAAAAAAAACAACATTTAGGTAGGAAAAGGTACATTTTATACCTACTCAGCTGACCAGCAAGGACTACTTACATTCATAAAATTGAGCACTAGCTTCAGCATCCTTGAAAATTAGTATCTTCAACATACTTAATAGTTTGTGGAAACTATGGCAGCTGTGGGGTTAATAAAGAGCTATTTGCTGGATCAGAGGTACTCGGAACCCTGAGAAAATACCAGGTGTTTCAAAAGCTCAAAACGCTGTTTATTTTCAATAGGAACCTCTGGATGTTGTGCTCTTTTGGCACTAAAGCCATTTTTTTAACCTGTTTGAAGTTTGGAATCCTAGTGTAGGTACTATTTATGTGCTGAAGCATTGTCTTAAGATTTGTTAACAGTATGTAGGTGTACTCAGTGAAAAACAGAAGGTTTGGCCTCAAAGTCCTATTTGTATTCTCTTCTGGTATTTGTTATGGAATGTGGCTTACAAAAAATGAACAGAAAGTCAAGCACATCCCTCAATTTCAACTAAAGAAAAACAATTTAAATTTAATACCTTGACTTACATTCATTTTTAAAAGTCTCTAAAGATGAAAATTCAAGCTTTAGCACAAGAAGAGTTTTCCTAAGATAGATAGTGCTTAAGAATGTTTTGTTTTAATGAAATCTCATCAACACCATGCAGCAGTTGTTTAAAAAAAAAAAAAAAGAAAAAGTAAAGCAAACTGTGTTAAAAGGCTGAATGCAACACGCCAGAATAGCTGTCCACTGTCAGGGCACTACAGAGAAAACTGCAGTCCGGAGAAAAGGCGGCCATAACTTTCTGAAGAACTGTAATTGCTTCTTTGGAACATTTTTTATCTTACATGCAAATTATATGAATTATTTTCAATTCCAGTTACTTGCTATTAGACAGCATATTTGAAAATAACGTCATGAAGTGTTTTGATTTCCCAAGACTTTACATAAAATGGTGCAAAAATAAGCTATTTGTGAAGAAACAAAAGCTTTCTGATAGAAATAAGAAATATTGCTGAAAGGGGAAGCCCTGGTATTCAGGGATATATCAATCTAATAAGGAACATGTGAATTGAGTTAGAATATTTCTGAAAGAGTGTAACTAAACAGAGACAAATTTAAAACCAAAACATGTTCAACCTAAAGTGTAACACATATGCCTTGTACATACAACATAATGCACTGTAGTGCAGAAGTGTAATTCCCTATGACCTGTTTATATGAGGTAGAATAGCACCAAATAGGCTTTTTTTGGTCCAGTTTGGTTCTCCTTAGTTTTCAGGAGGAAAAGTCCTGTGTCTTTCACAATGTGACCTTAGAATGACCTAGAATGAAAGTCACAAGTTGAGTTGAGACAAGATAACATCTACTTATTTAAGAATTATATGAGTTGCAACTTGGGGAGTTCCTCTCAACTGCCTTCAGATTTAATGATAGGACTCTGTGCTAAGAATTTAACAGTGACAACACCTAAACTTCTGACAAAAATCAAAAAAAGCTGATGATCCTGAACCTCTCCTGAAACACAGACTTCATGAGGGGGTTGTAAATATCTAAGAAATATGAAAAGAAACTTACAGAACAAAACCCTTCAATATATTGTAGTATCAGGAAGGCAAATATATTCAATTTTCTAATGCTTATGAAAGATTCAGCATATGTAAGAAAGCAATAATGCAATAATGAACATTGAGGTTAATATAAACCTGAAAAATAAACCATACTACTTCATAATCATGCAAATGTGTCTTTTGAGACAATCATTGCCATTTACAGACAATATAGCGCATGCAAAGTCTCTTTTATTGTGCAGTAAATACACATAAGAAAAAGTTAAGGGAGTGCATACAATTTTGAACATATTAATTTCATTTTCTTTCAAACTGTCTTTATGTTTTTTAAACAATTTAGAATATATTAAATCTGAACTGACTCAAACAAAAGTGATACATAATTTGCAATTATTTAGTACTCAACATCAGCTTTAACATTCTGCTGTACTTATTCAGAAGAAACATTTTTAATTGCACCATTTATGATACATCAGAAAGGTTCCTTTCATGAACCCAGGCGAGATAAAGTCTTGTGCTTATTTGGCAGACATATTGTATAGGGTGCATATAAAACCAGCTACACTGCATAATCCATCAATAGAAGTAAAATACTTTATGCAAGTTTATTGAAGGATGAGATTGTCTTGCACCATCCAATTGACAAATTATCTTACATCATCACAATTCTGAATGCACAGAAGTCCACATGACAGGATGCTTTCAACAAACCATATGTAGAACGTTATTTTGCTATCACGGTAAGCTCTATATGGTTCTAACATACAATATGTACTTAATGAACATACTATTCTATATAAACGCAGACCTGAAGTGGTGCATCGGGAGATGGAATTATCAGTTCTTGAATTCTATCATGAAATTTCATGCAAATAAAATTACTAGAGTTTTTTTGAGATTTGGGAGATTATTTCCAAATCCCAATAAAAACTATTGCAAATAAGTTCAATGATTCACAGTCACTGGAGAAGGCTCCACATAAAGACTGATGGTAGGGTCTGTATTCTACACAGTATCATTAGAAAAGTAGACATCAATAAGTGAAAAGGAAAATGCACAAGCAAACCAAAAGGAGAGCAAATCAACAACAATATAGTGAGCATGCTAGAGAGGCTTAACACCATCCAGAAACTGCTGTTAGGGTAAAATAAAAAATATCAAATAAAACAAAACAAATCAAACCCCAAAAATGTAGATACACAGAAGATGCACCAAGGAACAGAAAAAAGAACAAGTCTTTGAAGTATAACAAAAATTAGACACATGCATAGAAATGAGGATTTGCATTGTGATAGTAAGATACCAGTCTGAGGCCTAATTTACCTTCACTGTCTGACATGGCATGCTGGAAGTCATCCATGATGAAGGCTATATCTCGATCATAGCCTCGAGTCCGTGACTCCTCCCTCATATGTTGCTGGACCTCAGGTAATGAATGGCTCGATCCAAACTGGTCCCTGGTATCTGCGGATATTGGTGGCAAGGGTCCAGCTGCCGCTCTTGCCATTCCCATTGGCTGGCCAACGGGACTTAGTGGGCTCTCTTCCTCTGAGTTCTGTGCTACTATTGGGATCCTTCCCCTGCTTTGGCTAATAGGTAGACTGGTGGGTTTAGTTCTTCCAGAAGGTGCTGCATGGCTAAAGGAAACATCTAAGGGTTCAGCTTCTTGGGCTTTCAGTCTTAAAGAAGAACTGGAAGAATCCCTTTTCAATGACAAATCAAGCCCATAAACTGAGGAGGGTCTAGATGAGGGCCTAGATCTACTACCACTGCTGTAAGACTTGTCTGCTTCATCTTGTAATGTGGATCTCATTGTTGGACCTAGTGCAGTCCCAAGGCCTGCTCCAATGGATGAAGTCAGTGGTGGCCCCATGTATTTCTGTTGGTCAGTGATGTTTTTTCTAAGGCCAAAAGTGATATCATCCTGAAGAAGCCTTGCCCTAGTAGTAATTCCCCCAAGTGTTGAAGTGCTGGAAGTCATATAGCTTGAATAGTCAGGCTCAAGGTCTCTGCTTTCTTGGATAGGTGAAAACTTTGTTAGTTTGGGGTCTATCAAAGCTTTCTTGTGTTTTGACTGCTTCTGGTAAAGGAGGGCTGCTGGGAGCTGCTTAGCAGCCTGTTTCTCAAGAGTAAGCCTACCTATGCTATATTTCTCCGATTTTGGGAAATGCCTGTAGCTGCCCTCCGCGTGGTAATACTGTGACAGGCCAGCCAGATGATCAAGACTTTCTGCACCTCTACGGAACTCTTGTTTTATCTGGTGTTTCAGAAGTTTGAGCTCATAAGGGTCCTCCATTGGGTCTTCATCAGCTTTAACATAGGAATGTAACCTAGAAGAAGTTTGCAGTGGTGTTAGGAAGTCTGACACTTCTTGTGCTCTCCTAGCCTCAGTTGTGCGAAGCAGTCGATCTGTTTTGGTCAGATCTTTCTCATGGAGGCTAAAACTGGAACCAAGTGCTCCTGTTCCTTTAGTAAGTTCTCCTATATCATCAATCAGCACATAATTTCGGGGTGTATGGTGGTGGTCCATATCTGCATAGAATGAATCTGCAGAAATGCTTGATATAGGGCTGCTTGCTATGCTGTTTCTCTCGTCTAGTCCTATCCTTAAGTCTAAGGTAGAGTATTTACTGCCCAGCTGGGAAACTGCGTAATTATTGTCAGTTGAAACTGGTGTTATCATGAGAGGCTGATTGCGAATTACATCATAGTTTGTTGTTATCTTAGGTTCCAAATATAATGTGGTTTGTCTTGGCTTTGGCTGTATCACCATCATCTGTGATGGGAGTTGATATGATGGCTGTTGAGATGGTGGGGGTTGAGCCTGTGGAGTAAAGGACATAGTAGCTCCTGTTTGGAAAGCTGTCTGGGTCTGATAGGGTGAAACCTGCTGGTGATACAAAGGCTGCTGTTGTTGGTAATGTGATTGCTGTGTGAACTGAGTTGGTGCTTGAGTTGGCAGGGCAGGAGATGAATACTGATACTGAGCATATGGGCTTGTAGCAGGGGCAAACTGTGTTTCTGGCTGGGTTTGTGGTGGCATAAACTGGTTAAATTCTGTCTGGGGTGCAGTATGTGGTCTTTCCAAGCCGTGCTGAGTATCTATTCTGGTTGACCTGGTATTATTAACTTCGCTGTCTGACATATAATCACGTTCTTCTGCTACTCCTTGGAGATAGGCACGCTCTCTCTTTTCTCTTTCTTTTAGTAAGGCTTCTTTCCTTCTATTAATGCCCATTTCTAAGTATCTCAGCTTAGCATCTATTTCTTTTTCCTCCTCATCTAGCTCTGCTTGCTTCTTCCTAAGCTTGGCTGATTCACGTTCGACCAGATCCAATTCCCTGTCTATATCCTGAAGAATTTTGGCTCTGGCCATAGTGTTGGTCCTACAAATCCTTCTGCGTGAAACTGATCCCACAGAAGTATACGGCGACTGAGTTCCTGCTGTTGCTTCCTCTGGAGGTGGGTTGGGCAGAGTCCTCTTCACCTTCTTTTGAGTGCCTGATGGAGTTATGCTTGAAGAACCTTTTGTCTGCAATGGAAGAAACAAGACTGAATCACTATTCTGGAGGCTTGATCGGAAATTAATCACGAGCTGTTTAAATTTTTTTCATGGTATGGCTTTATATCTGAACCACATACTTTCTCTAATGGAGAGGAAGCTTGTGGTATCTGTGAATAAGCAGCAGAAAACGGCATGAAAAAATGCTGGCAGTCTGCTAAAGGCCAGGAAAATAAGCAATTAATGCAAATAAGGGTTACACTCACTAGGACTTTGTTTAGCCTAAGTTTGAAAAATCTACGTTATATTCTTGAAATTGAATTGACTGTAATTTAAAAGGGTCTTTTTTTATCTCCATATGCTTATACATAAATAAACACAATGCATGTGTATGTGGGAGGGGAATATATATAGTTCTACACACCTTCCTTTTATATAACAAGAAATAGAAAAATATATGTATAATTATAAATGAAAATATATATGTATTAATATATAAATGTATGTATAATCTGTACAATCAAATAGAAGTCTCTGAGCCAGACACTGAGCGCACACTGAGCCTTGTACTGAAATCCAGACATCAAAGCAGGACTTTCTGGTGCCAACACACTTGGTACAACCGGTAGTTCTTAGTCCACCCTGTCATTTTTGCCTCACCTTTGCTGCTACATATATATTTTCAGGGAAGATTTTTGTGCTTTACAAAAGTGGTGTGAGCTTTCTTCAGTTCATTGAAGACTTTCTTAAATGAAATTTGTTCCAGTTCCAAAGCTACAGTTAAAACTTCAAAAAAAGGCAAGCAGTATAAAAATATAGGAATCTAGTTCAGTCCCGATGTCCAGACTTCCCCACAGTTAATGGTAGAAGGGTGATTCACCCTGATCTAGGAGAAGTATCTGCCTTAGGCTGATGAGTCATTTTTTGGAGGTGCCTATCTCTCTTAGTCAAGTAGGAAAGCAGGCAAAGCAACTGGTTAGATGCAATCTAAATTGCACCCTAAATTACTAGGGTTTTTGAAAGGTTCTTCTTAGTTTTGAAGTAAATTTAGGCTCCCACAAAATGTAGATACATTAAGAAGTGGGACTTGAATGATTTTGAAATTGTATCCTATCTCCCCAATAGCTTCTTACGAATTTTGCCTTAGTAAAGGAAAAGGGATTGGTCTATATACATACACTAAAAATAGTCACCTCAGCCATTACAGAATGCAGCCATGTTAATAGCAAAATATGGAAACATTTTAGCACAGTTTAATAAGGGAAGTAAAAAGAATATTAACCAACTTGACTCTTCTGCCTCTGCAGGCAAGCACAGCACTTTAGCAAGCATTAACTGTTATTAATTAAAAATCGAATTTCTTCTGAAATAAATGCTACTTCACTCAGATAAGAAGTCAACAAGATTAATTTTAATTAGGAGTTTAAAAATCACTATTTTATCTGTTTATTCTAATATGTCATCAACAAATTATAAAAGTTTTTAAAAAGTGTTGACAACCCTCTTCTGCTGCCCCCCTGTTACCTAACCTTAGCAAATCACAATCATCAACACATCATTTGTCATGGATCTTCAAAGAAACATTCACTACATTTTCAAGTGTCATTTAAGCTCTTTTCATCCTCTTCATCTAAATTCCATCAACTTTTGTATGTTTTAGATTTCAATAAATGCAATTTAATTTTGTTTTCAGCTTCCTGTGGCCATTTCCCAAACCCATGTTGTGCCAACAAATCAAAGAAACTAATTTTCTCTTGCTCAGTGTGTACTCATAATCAAAGACAAATTAATCATCTACAGTAGGTCTAGTTGGCTATTAATTTATATTGTAAATTCAGTCCAATACCACTGTTATTTCCCCCTCCCAAACTGAAATAGCAATCACAGATGGTGAAGCAGTCACAGATGGTCACTGGTATTGGGGAAGAGCTATTAATAACACATTCATTAAAGGTCTATAATACTTTATGGGATTATTGTTTTCAGATGACAGTTAAGTTGCTGATGAATAAATCCCAATGTCAGCTTACAATGCATTTTATCGAAAAAAACCATATCATGTTTTTATATCTTTGTCTACATATAAAGAAGCTCAGACTAATAGACACTACAGGAAGATGTACCACTTGCTTTTGAAAGAGCATTGATAACCTCTAGTTCTCAGCTGCTATTCTCACCAAAGGCAAGTCTTAATTATTTTTACTTGATACTTATATTGGGATAGGAAAAAATAAATATGATATTTCAGTACTGTGATAAAATGTGTGGTTTTTTTTCTTCTTCCTGGATATTATCATCATCAGTTCTGTTAGCATGCTACCTGGGAACTGCATTAATAGATTTAAGGGAAGTTCAACTGCAGTATTTTAGCAGATAAATTTAGAGTAGTTGTTAAATTTAGTTTTTGCATTTCTTTTGAATTTGTTAACTAGCAAGGAAAAAAGACAAGCTAGGGCTGATATTCACCAAATTCTAATCTATCACAAAGAATTGGAAGTAAAAAGGAGTAATTGAGCTGTCTAGCCCTACCCCTGTATTTTTGGTCCCTGTAACACATTTATAAGGTTATGCTCATTTTAGGTTTAAAGTATCCAAAGGAAAGATGGGGCAGAAACCTTCATGAGACTACTCTGGAGCCAAATAAAAAACCCCTATCATATATAGGCAGGCATTCTTAGGCCTTACAATTACTGGTTAAAGGTTAGGTTAGACGTCAGACAGGTGACCTTAGCAAGCTCTCTGACTGAATAAGCCATGAAGTTTTCTACCATATTTTATCACATTTTCCATCTTCTTCATTCTAACCCATTTACTTCTAGCTATCTACTATACCCTCACTAATTTTTAAAAATCATTCTGTGTTTAGCAAATGATCACTCTAAATGCTGACTGTAAATCTCAAGAACTAGAATTAAATTATTCTGCTTCTTGTTTGGTCATGACAGCCTTATAAACTTTATTACTTTATTGCTGACTCTTGTACATGGAGAGAATTTCACAGTACTCCGGGAGATCCCTTCAGGATGGACATAATGGTAATCAGATCTGCTGCTGAGGCAAAGCTAACCTTGCTAAAATAAGCCGAAAGCTTGTGCTTGAGATAAAGCTACAGGTATGTTCTCCCCAATACTACAGATTAAAGAACTGAGGATGAAACAATCTTCCCCCTCCCCCACCAATTTTTAAGCTTAACAACGTTTTGATAATAAAGATAGGAGAAGAATGCAGTTCAGTCTTGCAGTTCAATGACAAGATAACATCACAGTGAGGAACTCAAAACACTGAGTTGAAGGTTGTGTGCAAGCGGATTTAGCAAAAACCCTCCTTTTCTGCCTTGCCAATACACATTAGTTTTGACATGCTTTATCTCCTAAGTCTTAATTTTTAGAGGTCATGTGAACAAAGGCTTGTGAACCCTGTTAAATTGTGTGGTGACTCTGGAATAATTCCTTTGAGATGACCAACCTATTTCTTATGAATCTTTGTGAAAATTCTTTTTTCTACCTATTTTTGTCTCCTCCAATTTGATGGCATTGCTGATGAGGCCAGCAAGACTTCGACCCACTACAAGAATCAGTCAAGCACTAGGAAATATACGTTCCACTGCTTTTTATCTGTTTTAAAGAGATAGTTTACTTTGGAGGACTGAATGGCTCAGGAGATGTGTGATGAATTTCTACCTCTAAACAGTGTGTTTGATTCTAGTTACTCAATCTTTCTCCTCCTCAGCTGAATTTGTTTGAATATGATATGGTGCTGTTCTTGCATCCTCCTCTCCATTCATCTAGACATGCTTCGATATTAGCTTAATTTGCTCAAAGAACTCAGCTATCACACTTGGGCATACAACTCATATACTTCTTGCATCTTTTGGATTTTAGTAGCAAATATGTAACCCTCATTATTCATTGTTCTTTTAACATTTTCTGTGATCACAACACAAACAAACTTAAACTACTTCTTCTGTTCTCTTTAGAGCTGATAAAATAGACCTGTATTTATATATATTTTTTGGTATAAGTAGGGACAAATCCTGCAAATAATGTATACAATATGCATACATATATGCATATGCACAAACCAATTAAAATTGTAATGACAGCATCCTTATTAGAGTTTGCCACCACTAGATTGTCTATGAAATAGACACAGTGATGTTAGACTACCTACAGTCTGTGTTGCTATGAAAAAGCAAAGGTAAAAGTGGGTCATAGCTGAAGCCACTCCTCTGCCACAATCCTCTGAAGACTCAGCAGCATGGTGGAAAGCCTGTTCTACACTCTAGAGGAACAAAACCTTACCCTCTGCAGGGTAAGGTTTCCTGAAGCATCTGATGTTGACTTGCAACAGACTTGAAATGTCAGCAGAAAGTTGGCTGTACCCTGATTACCAGAAAAAAACAATGCAAGTAATATATTTTGTCTTCAAACAAGGACTATGCAGTCAATAAGCTTGCTCAGCAAACTCAGGACTATAATCAGTTTGAGATGCATGCTGATGTGTTAAATGAAATTACTGGGCATAAATCGTTTGCGTCTAGAAATACGTCAAGCTGTGGAGGGACAGAAATTACTCTCCCATTCAGAAAAGAGGTCACTTTAGGTGGGGACCAAGGCAGGTTACTGAGGCAGAGATGGGGTGGAAGGTGAAGCCTGTGCTGTAGCTCTCTGTGTTCCAGCTCTCATATCTGGGACTTTTCATGTATCAAAAAACTCCCCAAATGTAACCCCTCCAAACCCCCGAAGCTCACAGTAAATATTGCAATTGTAATGAAGCCGTTCTACATATAAAGGGTTGGTATGTGTTACTCGGTATTACGGTTATGTGCTCTTCATCATTAGAAATCCATCAGTAAGAACAGTTAGAAATTTTGGCAATTCATTATTTTAAATATTCAATTTAATTCAAGGAATCTATGAAAATCAGCTACCATTCATTAAGGACCTTTCAGTATTTTAACAGTATCTTTAAAATCGCTTGTAAATGAAACCTAATTCCAAAACATACTAACATAATACACTAATATTAGATTACTTCATTGTAAGTATGGAACCCTTAACTCCCATCTTCTTGTAGGATGCAGACAGATATACTGGACAATGTTTTGTAGCTTGTCCTGTGCAAAGAAATTGTTTCTTGTGTAAGTTTTTGTGGACCCTTCTGGACTTAATATCTATTATGTGGTAACCACTGACTAGAGGGGACCAGCTTTGTTAACCCTTGGTAACAAACATTAGACCAAGAATATTGAAAAACTTCTCTCCACTGGCTAAGGCTAACATTCTATTATGTGGTAACCACTGACTAGAGGGGACCAGCTTTGTTAACCCTTGGTAACAAACATTAGACCAAGAATATTGAAAAACTTCTCTCCACTGGCTAAGGCTAACATGGGGTCACTTCTATGGCATAGAATCATAGAATCATAGAATCATTAAGGTTGGAAAAGGCCTCTAAGATCATCGA
>NW_008796041.1:4997866-5003211 GCF_000699145.1 Aptenodytes forsteri | reverse complement strand
GCACATGGGGACAGCCTGCTCCTGCGCCTTTAAGACTTCCTTCTTGAAGAACGTCCAGCCTTCCCGGACCCCTTTGTGCTTCAGGACTGTCTTCCAAGGGACTCTCTCAACCAGTGTCCTGAACAGGCCAAAGTCCGCCCTCCGGAAGTCCATGGTTGTGGTTTTGCTGCCCCCCCTCCTTACTTCACCAAGAAGCGAGAATTCTATCATTTCATGGTCGCTAAGCCCAAGACGGCCTCCGACCACCACATCTCCCACCAGTCCTTCTCTGTTTGTAAACAGCAGGTTGAGCGAGGCACCTCCCCTGGTAGGCTCACTTACGAGCTGTGTCAGGAAGTTGTCTTCCACACACTCCCGGAACCTCCTAGACTGCTTCCTCTCTGCCGTGTTGTATTTCCAGCAGATGTCCGGGAAGTTGAAGTCCCCCACGAGAGCAAGGGCTAGCGATTGTGAGACTTCTGCCAGCCGCTTGTAGAACGCTTCATCTGCCTCTTCATCCTGGTTGGGTGGTCTATAACAGACTCCCAGCAGGATATCTGCCTCGTTGGCCTTCCCCCTCATCCTTACCCATAAACACTCAACCATGAAGAACCAGAGTGTGGGATCCCACCTCTGAAGCCAACAGGTAAAGGGAAGTAGATGAATTGCACATGGTAAGGAAAATATATTAACACATGTATTTATAAAAGCTAGTCATCATCAGTGCTGAGAATGGAGTAATACATGCTCTGAACAAATTCTAACCATCAGTAAAACCCTATCAGCCAACCTGTACTGCCTTGCCTCGTGTGCCGTTGCTGGCAAGGGGAGTGGAATATGAATTTGATGAGCTGGATGTGGCCTTGTGTATGGGAGGAAAATACCCTGCTTCATGAGTAATATACTAGAGCTTTCCTTTAATGTAACTCTTATCTTTTTCTTTTCTGCAAGTATTTTGCTCTGGGGACTGAGCAGTCAGGCAGAAAACTAGTTTCTAAATCACTACACAGCAGCACTGAGACGCCAGTCAGTCTGATTTTCTTATGTTGGTTTTTTTTTTCCACTCCTTTGGAGGCTCTGTAAAGATAAATTTCTCTTCTGTTAAAACCAATATAAAATTTTTAGAAATAGTCTATTCCAAAACAATAAGCATTTTTCAGAGTTTTTTCTTCCTTTCATTCGTGTCAGTCAGTCACTCATTCCTCAGATGAGCACTTCTGTATTTTCCATCCTCTTGCTCCTTTCATTTTCTCTGTGAAATTGTTTGAAATTGCCATTTTCACTTCAAATGCAAGGGGAACAGTACAGTGCACTTCCTAACAGCTGAAGTGACGAGAGATATCAACTTCTTTCCTCATTTCAACACATAAAAGGCCATATGCTTCTTTTGATCACAGGGGGGAGAAAGGAGCAATTCAATGGAAATTTGATATGCAAACTACAGACAGATGTGGCCCTTACACAGTGATTTTCAAAGGGATCTAAACCTACATTTAATCTACTATGTGAGTAAGGCATAATAGCTGTTCTCAGTTGTTTGCATAGAAGAGGTAGTTTTACACAGACTAAGCAATTTGTGATTCATTTGGAACAGGACTGATGACTTTTGCCTATAAGGGCAACAGGACAATTCCCTCCTCAATTTATACTGGTAAAAATGGGGAATAGCAGTTTAAATCAGCAGAAATACATCAGTGGAAAATCAGTTTCTGAGAAGAATGAAATCCAGTGTTTTGAAACTTTGACTTTAAATATTGTAATTAGAACAATACTCCATATGTGTGCTTTTAACTGATTTTAGACAACATACACATTATTCACAAGCTTATGTTTTCATTTCCTCAGTTTATATCTACAAACAATATCTATACTGTTTGCTTTTTCTGCTCACTGAAGACACAGCAGTCTCTTTACCCATTCCCCTTAGTACAATTCAATACTGTTTGTAATATTTTTTCTTCCATAGCGTAAGCCTTATACAAAAGGGAAACATTTCTGGCTACCTCATACAGTAACATTATCTTTAAAACTCACCTGAAAACAATTATTTTCTTTTTTATTCTTCATTTCTTTTTGCCTCTGTTATTCTTTGCTATTTATCTTTGTAATCATATTACTTATCTTTGCAAAGTGTTCTGGGATACAAGCTTATGTAAGAAATTTGCTGTCCAATTATATTAAATGTATCTAGAATTACATGTATCTCATTTACTTCACAATGGGGAAAAAGTCTCTGACATATTGATTCAGAGAATGGGCATCTGTCAAGCTAACAGAAAGAGTCAAATTGTCAGAGTTGAGAACTGCTTCTGCATTGAAATCTCTGTACCAAATGGGCTCAATATTTTTCCCACTATTCAATCTCTGAAAAAGAAAAAAAAAGGAAAAATACGGAAAAGGAAGGTGAAGGGGGAAAGGAGAGGAAAAAGGAAAAAATCCTGTCCTCAAAACAGAACAACATAGTCAGAATTTCTTCTCTGAATGATGAATACAGATTTCATGCTTTGCTATAAACGGCTTGAAAACATTTCAGAAAATATATAGCTGCTATGTAGGCAATATCTACTGATGCTTACTAAATGTTTGTCTTTATGTGCTTTGTACTAAAATATGTTAAATATTAAGTACTTTATTTATATATCAGTATATTAAAAACTATCAAGGGACTTCACAGAAAGAATACTATTCTCCCAGTGCTACACTACTGTGTTTTTAGCACCAATTCCAGTAGCACTCTGACTTGAAAACATTTCAGAAAATATATAGCTGCTATGTAGGCAATATCTACTGATGCTTACTAAATGTTTGTCTTTATGTGCTTTGTACTAAAATATGTTAAGTATTAAGTACTTTATTTATATATCAGTATATTAAAAACTATCAAGGGACTTCACAGAAAGAAAATACTATTCTCCCAGTGCTAAAATACTGTGTTTTTAGCACCAATTCCAGTTAGCACTCTGAGTGCTATAGTACTATACCCTAGTCCAGGACTGAAGCCTGATCCTGATAAAGAATTCAGAATAAATGTTTTTGTCTGTGAATTAAAACCTTTCCTCATGTGTAAATTTCCTGTGAATTTTAAGAAGATAGTCCAATTTTTGTTTAAAAGAAAAAAGATCCAAATGAATGGATTTATATCCTATCTTCCTTATGACTCATGAAAGTTTCTGAAGAGGAGGTTTCTGAAGCATATTCTGCTTTGACTACCCAAAAGATTATGAAATAAATGACAAAACAGAGGATAAGGTATATGGAACTCTATGTACTGCATATCAGCAAGTTGGACAAGAGAAAGATTCACTGTTTGGAGAAACACTAATGGCAAAGCTAGAATTGCTATGAGGTAGGTGCTTAACAAGATTAAAACAAAGTCTGTAGATTTATGGTGACTATGTACTATACTATAACATAGTACGCTACATTGTAACATAATCAGTGCTTCTTAATCAATCATCACTTCTTTTTTCCCCCCTGTTGTTTCACTGACAGTCTAAGAGGCATTTTACATAAATACAGAACTGTAGAAACTCAGAACTTCTCAGCCTAACTTGTGGAAAGTTATCAAAAGTTCTATGAAGCGGATGGACCATTCGATGCCTGTGCTAGGTTAAGATACAAATATTGTTTGCACATGATTAGCCCTGTCTCCAGCACAGCCTGGTTTTGTATTTAACTAACTAATGACACAGAACTGTACCTCAGTAACGTGTTCTGACACAGAGGCGATGTGATTCTGCCATTGATAATTCAAACCAGTTATATTAAAGGATATTGTACCAAAGTATTAATTGTTAGCTTCAGGATTAGTTGATCATGAAGCTATTTCTGGCAGTAGAAAAAGACATCAGTCATCTTCATCTTGGAATGATGAAGTCCTTGGAATAAATCTTTTTGCACATAATGCCAAATCCTTAGCATGGGCTCATTCAGTCATAGAAATTAATAATACACTATTTCTCATCATGTAACACACAAATCATTATATGTCATTCCCCACAGTCAGAATAATAAATTTTATTTGAAATTCAGATCTCATCTATGGAAAATTTTACTGGATTATAAAGACTCCTTTCCCAGTCAATGAGAACATACTTTAAATTCTCTTCCTTTTCAATCTAACTGAGAATTCTGGCCAGAAAATACTGGTGAGAAAAATCCAGAACAGTTTATACTTATCAGTAGGATATGCATATGCTGAATTAACACCATCTGTTTTCAACTGATATCAGACTACTTTGCAAACTTTCAGCTACAATTAAAAAAAACAACAAACCACACCAAAACCTCCCTCTATCTCTGAAAGAAAGGGAATATTAATCTTGTTTTACAGGAAAACAAACAAACAAACAAAAAAGGTGTGAGAAAATCTTGGCTTTTTCTGCCTCTCCTTCACTACTGACTTCCTCCAAAGAATGGTAGCTGATGAGACTCCACATGCTGTGCCGCAGCCCTTGTTTATTCGCAAGAGTGAGGATTCATCTGCCCAAGCGCAGACATAATGTACAGAGCTAATCTGAGCTAGTCCTCCAGACTACTGAACTGAAAGAAAGTGCAATTTTTCTTCAGCTCACTCCATAATCACACCTGTTTCTCTTACTGACTGTAGAAACAGCCGCATCTAACCCAGATGTCACCTGTAAACGTCTCAAGACAGAGGAGGTCAGTCCCACTCCTAGCAACTGCAGCAGTCTGAATTCCTGCTTTTGGCTCCTCATGCACGATTTGTTTTGTAGCAGAGTTTTAATCCTTTTCACCATGCAGGAATCTCACCACCTCTGCAGTTCTTCAGAAATGACACCTCTCCTCAGCAATCAAAGGCTCTGGGCTTGGCTCAGTTTGATCATTCAGGCAGTATTTATTTTATTCTGCGCTCATGATGCTTTGCTTCCCTGGTTTAAGATTAAAGGTGGCAGAGTGAGCAGAGCCCTGATTAATCACTTTCTCTAAAATGTGGCTCATGCTGGGGAACAATGGCTATGTAAGTCCTGCTGTAAGGCACGGATTAGACAAACTCACCAAGTGCCTAACTGCTTAATTCAGGTCTTTCTATAGGCATCACAGGTAAGCCTTCTCTTCATCTTTTCTGCTCAGCCCTGACTTACCCCATGCAGCCCTACAGGCTTGGGGAAGAGTGGCTGGAAAGCTGCCCAGTGGAAAAGGACCTGGGGGTGCTGGTCGACAGCCGGCTGAACATGAGCCGGCAGTGTGCCCAGGCGGCCAAGAAGGCCAATGGCATCCTGGCCTGTATCAGAAATAGTGTGGCCAGCAGGAGTAGGGAAGTGATCGTGCCCCTGTACTTGGCACTGGGGAGGCCGCACCTCGAATACTGTGTTCAGTTTTGGGCCCCTCACTACAAGAAGGAC
>NW_008796041.1:4987774-4997627 GCF_000699145.1 Aptenodytes forsteri | reverse complement strand
GGGAAGTGGTTGAGTCACCATCCCTGGAAGTATTTAAAAGACATGTAGATGTGGTGCTTGGGGACATGGTTTAGTGGTGGACTTGGCAGTGTTAGGTTAAGAGTTGGACTCGATGATCTTAGAGGTCTTTTCCAATCTAAATGATTCTATAACTTCATTCATACTGTTGTGCACCTGCAGAACAGCCTGCATCAAATTTCCTTGCCCCTCTTTCCAGAAGTGCCTTAAAATTTACAAGTGCAACACATTCTATTGTACAAAAACATACTTCTTATTCTGCTTCCGTACCATGTATAGCTCTGTAAGGCTTTTCAGGTTCTACAAGGACCAGTAGTCCTTCATGGTGGTTACACAGTTGTCAAAATCCCAGCATTACACACTACTAGAATATAACAGAAACAAAAGGCAGAACAGAAATAAAAGGAGGTTTGTGAAACCCTCTTCGGTTGCTGACGCCCGGCTTTCAGGCTTCACTCCATTCCAACAACTCCCCAGCTTCCTGCTCTGCAGCAAATTCTTCATAATCCCCTCTGCCTCAGCTGGACAAGTTGCTTTCTCCATCAGCTTAGGTTGTGAGTCCATTCCTCTTTCTTCTCTGCAGTTTCTCAGTATCCCCCTGAACTTTTGCCTGAAACTTTTTTGTTTCCCCTCTCCCTCCACCCCTCTTTTTTCTGAAGTATGAGAACTCCCCCGAAAATATGCTCAGTTGCTCCCAGGGCAGGAGCAATCTCTCTCTCTCTCCCCCCTCTCCCCCCTCCCCGAAGCTTCCAGCCAACCCAATCCTCTCCCTTTTTAAAAGAATGTAACTGAACCTGACAACAAACACACAGAATAGATTGTCTGCCACAGATGGCTAAATTTATGAAGTGTGAAAACTGCTCACAGTATGTCCAGATTTTCCATTACACTTTTCTACAGCGAGAAAGTGTACAAGCCAGACCACACAAAACCCCATATTCCTATTCTTACTCTGATATAAGAATAGCATTTCCAGTTTGATATAAACCCATTTCCAAGTGACACAAGTTAAACAAAACCAAATTAACCTCTCCTCCCACCCCACCCCAAACGTTCAAAAAGCCAACTTTTCAAAGAAGGCTTTAATACTTGAATAAACATGTACAGAAATTTTCTGTACTGATACAAAACAGAGTATCTTCTCATGGAAGAAAAACAGGAAAAGTCTTTTAAAAGGCATGAAATAATTTTTTACTTTTTTTTTTCCTGTTTTTCTTGTATATGTATTCTACAGTCTGTTGATATTACATCAGATTTAATCCATGGAGCTGGAAAAGAGAAGTGGCAAATGTCTCATCATTTGTGAGTATTTAAAACCAGACTGGACATCAGCACCAGCCCTTCACCAAAGAAATCCAGTCAAGGCACTCAACTCAGTCTTGATTAGCTCAACTGTGAATAAAACTAGGAGAAAGTCCTGATTTTTAGAACAAACTCCATCTTTTCTTTTTAAGTATAAATGGGTATAATTATTATACCTGATTGTTTTAGGAATTATTTCATATGGTTTATATGACTAACACTGAAATCCAGATTCATTTTCAGAAGGGGAAGTGTTCCACTCCTGGATAAATTCAGATGACAGCCTTGCAGGCAATGTGATATTTAATCCAACTGTGTAGGGTTGAAGAAGAAGAAAGCAGTAACCTTTAATGAATTTTCTTCCTACTATTTTAATAGCAATTATACTATTTTAGAACAATGACCTTCCTCTTCCCATTTCTGCTTACTGTGACAAGCAGGACAGCAAGATAGAAATTTGGCAAGCTTACTTTTAAACACTAATGAAGTTAAAAAGTAAAGAAAAGACAGCAGAAAAAAACAGAAGTTAATGTGAAAGATGTGTCATTTGCAGTTTCTAAACCTACATTTGTATCAAAAAAAAAAAGGAGAAACAGAACTTAAACCAACTGCTATGTTTCAGGACACCGCATAAAAATGAAAATTCTTATGGTTGACCTGGAATCTAGGATATACTTTCACTGCAGATACAAAAGGAAAAAGGTTCTTTCCCCCCCCCCTCATTTTCAGAGCCCCTATTATTCTTGTTCCAAACCATTCTTTGTCCTCCACTGCCATAGGTCAAAACAAATCTAAATAAAAAGTAGCTCTACTTGATTACATGCATATGGACTACACTGATTACCCTAAACATGCAGTGCACAGTGAGTTTTACTATAGAAACACAGGAAATAAACAGTAAAAGATGTTTACAAGATGAATACCCATTTGGGTTGGTTCTCTTCTCTGTTGTTTTTATGTGTTGTTCTAGCACTCTAATGAGTTTGAAGTTGATCTTACAGAGTAAACCCAGAGTTTACACAGAAAAGAAAATGAATGAAACACAGAAATGTACATAATCATTCAAATGCACATTCTAGACCAGTAGAAGAGTAAGGGCTGAAAAATTAGTCCAGACCATCCAAACTGAATGGCTACTGAATATACTAGTGACATTTTAACTTCACAAAATACCAGGCTTTACAGTCATGTCATTCAATGTTGCTTGGGTCCAGATATATTCATGGAAAGTCAAATGATTGCTCTGAAGTCTCAAATAGTCCGATGTTCACTGTGGCCTATAGCAGCCTAAGGCACAGTGTATGGATACACCTTCTCACATACAAGAAATGGCAGTATTTATGGGTTGAAAGCAGAACTGTTGGGTGCAAGTGTGATTCGTCAAAGATGTGCTCCCTAAAGACTGAAAGAGGCAGAAGTGACTAATGGTTTTTAGCCGGTGAGGATGTCAGAAGAAAATGTTGTAATACACATCTCCAACACAACAAAGGTTTAAGAAAACAGTATTGCACAAAACAAGAACAGTGAAGGCTTTAGAGTAGCAGGATAAACAAGACAAGAACACTTATTAGTTAATATTTAGTTGGAAAACAGGAAAAAATGGTTGAGCATGAAAAGGGTTCTTCTAAACCTTCATTGCATAATGCTACCATTGCATGTCACGATTAAGAAAGAACTTTAGCTAGGTTTATAAAATTCAGATGGGCATGTGCCCCGATACCCCCAAGGTAAGAACCACCCTGGAAAGAGGCCTTGGCTTTTCGAAAACAGCAAGGCAAAGGATGGAAAGACAAGAAGCACAGACTTCAAGCAGCTTATGTCTGAAAGTCACCATCCAGTAACAGGGCATAATGGTATGTTTAATAGTACTGTAGAGATGAAGAATGTCTACCTGAAACGCTAAATACCTGAATGTTAGACAGGGTTTGATGTAGAAGAATAGTTTTGGTCATCAGTTCACCTGTATAAAATCTATGGGTGGCAGAGGTTTTTTTCAGTTTTTCTTATTTCAAGATAAATCTGGTTTTGTGCAAGTCCCAAGATTATTAGCTTTTAAGAGCACCTAGATCTAAATGGCAAACTTAATAAAATTATTTTTATTTCATATTTTGCAAATTATGAATACTTTTGGTATTTATTTAAGGCAACCAAAGCAACATCACTTAGCTGAAATATTTTGACTCTGCACCAAAGTTAATGCTTGAAGGGTCTCAGGCTTATTAGCCATTGATTTATTTGCCTCTGAGCTAAGACTGACAAAAGGTTATTGTTTAGCATCAATCATGCACTGATTTTAGAGCCTTGGACAGACCAGGATAGAGATCATCAAGTCATCTCCCATGATGAAGATTGCTGTTATTTAATTTCTAAGTCATCGAGGCAGGAACCTAAATGGTTTTTATTTCATTTTCAGATGACAGTATTTATGTTCATAGATCTTTCATAAGTCCATAAACAAAAGTAAAGAACCTTTCTATAAGAATTACAGAACTCGTAATACTTACAGAATCAGCTGTTTGTATTTCAGCAGGAAACATGAACTCGTCTAATTCTCAGATCTCTCTTCTAGTATTTGAAGGCACAGTAGTCATTCTAGTACATTGCTGTACATATAGCAGACAGGAGCCAGGCTGGCTGAATAGTGATGAAGATTATCTTGACTGACGAATCACTGATGGCATTTACCTCAGCATGCATTATCTATGAGCTCTGTGTATTAGTGTGCAATTGCTTATTGTGTTGTTTGAACATCAATTTACACATAAACACTAAGTACTGAAGTAATGATGGAACATTTTCCTTTATCTGCTCTGCTGTCTTTCTGGAAAACATTAAATGACTCTGTATCTGACCACAGCCAACATTTTTAATCTACGCTGCTTTTCTGCCACAGTATCGATTCCTTCTTAAAGCATTTTACAAATTATATATTCATGAAATATAACTACAATGCTGTAATAGAATAATAATTTCAGAGATGTAAGATGACAAAGAATTAGAAAATGGAATACATATCCAATATAATTTAGCTTAAAGTAACATAAGAACAACAATGTTTTTTTCAAATTTTAGAACAATTAAAACTCGGAACCAAGTCAGGAGGAACCCACTGGCACAAGGATCTCCTCCAAAAAGCAAGCCTTGAGCTTTTTGTAAGACTTAAAAAGAAGACTGAAGCGGAGAGAAAAAGTGATACCATTACTTTCTAACTTGCTCATAGATCTGGGTCAGAGTGTAAGATCAGCCTGTTCCATTCAAGAGAAATTTCCTTAACATCTGCACTGGTGTCATGACGCCCCAACACCACATAGTCTTCCTATGCAGCAGTTCTGAAAGAACACTGGAAAAGCACTGCATCACTTAATAAATATGGGTCCATATACATGAGGAATATACTCTACGTCTTGTGAAAAATCATGTGTTTCTATGTAAAAAGTTTGTGGTTTTTTGTGCATAATTCTCTAGTTCACCCCGAGAAGGGTAAGCACCCAGTGATCCAAGTGATTTGGAACCCATCTAGTTATTCAGAAACCACTGTGCTTGACACTTTGGAAACATACAGTATGAGAAAATGTCTGCTGCAGACTTCCTATATGAAGTGGAAGAACAGGTTCAGAAAAAAACAGCACTCTGCCCCAACACTTTCCTTAAAGCACTGAATATTTTCTAAGTTATAATAAATATGTGTATTTTCCATCCTGTCTTCACATCAAAAAAATAACATTTTTATGGGTAAAGAAAATGTGTTGTATTTAATAGTTAGCATTAAGTAAAAATTTAAAAGAAATATTATGTTAGCTTTCCAGGGGTAAGCCAAGTTCTGTTAGAGAGGATGACACCTAACCTCAGAAGCTGACTATCTCATCCTTTTCTGAAAATATATGAATTGGTCACTGTCATGCAGAAAAGGCTGAATTATAACATTTTTATGGGTAAAGAAAATGTGTTGTATTTAATAGTTAGCATTAAGTAAAAATTTAAAAGAAATATTATGTTAGCTTTCCAGGGGTAAGCCAAGTTCTGTTAGAGAGGATGACACCTAACCTCAGAAGCTGACTATCTCATCCTTTTCTGAAAATATATGAATTGGTCACTGTCATGCAGAAAAGGCTGAATTAGATGGATTTATCTCATCCTTTTCTGAAAATATATGAATCGGTCACTGTCATGCAGAAAAGGCTGAATCAGATGGACTTTGATCTGAAATTGTGTTGCAGATCCTATCCTCACGAAACTACGTTCCAATTGTTGAACTGCACGTGAAAAAGAACAAATACCTGAAAACCTTCAACTTGTTCTTCAATCTGTTCTTTCTGTATGACCAACTCAGGAGAAACTATAAAGCATTGATTACAATTTGCTTTTTCTCAGTTCGCCACCAAATTTCCAAACTACATTCAAACTCTGAATATTCTGCACTGCAGGAAAAAATATTTTCAACATAGTTCTTTAAAAAAGTTTTGAAGTTTAATAATAAATTATTAGTAATACTATAACTTCCAGCAGAAAATTCACAAGTGATGACAATGATTTTCAGATAGAGGATCAGAAATATATTGGTGTTTTAAAGCATTTACATGTTTTTCCCCATTACATAATTACCAGCTGTTTAGTACAATGAAGTTAAAACACACTTTATTTCAAATTTCTATGCTTTGTGAGCAGGACACCTTTCTTGTTCCACCTTGTTTCTTAATTTATTGCTCATTCCAGTGTCTGTGTAAGATACATGTCAAAATAAGTTACTAGAGACTGATAAAAACAGAATCACAAATGTGATGCAAAATGAGACTTCTACAGTCTCAGCTATTCTATTAATATCTCCATTTCGATACACACATTCAGAGCTATTCTGTATATCGAACTCCTTCTGGGCTTTGAAGTAAATGGAACTGATTATCATTGTCTGTCACTTCCCACCATTTACTTTATTGACTGTATTGTCAATACTTCTAGAACAAGTCAGACAATTGGAAATTCTTCTCCATTAATAAAAACTTTTTTTTTTCCAAAAATATTTCCAGTAGGATCAGAAGTAGAAAAAAAAAACCATTGCTGTGGGTTTTTTTTTTTTTTTTTTTTTTTTTTTTTTTAAATCTGAATAGGAAAAAATGTCTTTCAGGAGAATCACTGTCTAATTTTTCAGCTTGCCAGCTCATTTTTACTTTCTCTCCATAGACAGCTGGCAAACTATCACTTTATTTTTTTTCCCTACTATACAAAACTCCATTCTTTTTTCCCATGCAAACTTGTACTCCTCCAATATAAAATTCAGATTTAAAGGATATTTTCTACTAGATCATTTCCAGAGGCACTAACTATTTCAATTGTTTAAATGAACAGTCTTTCTCCCTCTTCCCCACGTTCCATCTATTTGGGTGTTCCATTTTTGATAATAATCAGAATTGATTTTAAAGAGAGTGCAAAAAAGCCTCCCCATATTGGAAATAGTGGAATAACCAGTTCAGAGAAAAAAAATCATTCTAATTTCCTCAAGGCATGATCCACGGCTCACTGAATTAACAGAGGGTACCATTAACTTCAGAGAGTTTTATATGAGTTATCTAGTTAATGTCATCTACAACAACCTCTGAGATGTAAGCACAAGCTTCTATGGCTTTAAAAGTCAATGGACATACTCAGTTCTGAACTTAAGCCATTATAATAGATCACAAAGGGTTCAGAGGCAACTCTCGTTTAAAGTATTTCCTTCTCTCCTACTACTCCACATTTCTCTTTCTGCATCCTCAGTTGTGCCCGTACACCAGAATAAGCTGGCAAACTGCAGCAGACACAATTTTGCTGCTGAAACCAGTATGTAGATTAATGGGGGAGTAAGTCTAGTACTGTTAAGGAACCATTCAAGTGCATTATCTTGCATGAAGTGCAGCATTAATATAAGACTTCTAGTTCTTCAAATAACTTTTTTAGAGACAGTTTAGATTTCTCTATAGAATACTACTAGAGTTTTATCATAAGCTGGACACATATCTGTTCTCCTGGACCCTTGCCTCTTTTCCTTTTCCCATATTTAATTTTAAAGTAACATCTTTTGAAGTTTCTTTTTGAGCTTGACCCATTTGATGGCAGTTCTCTGTGCCCCTTTTCTGATAACATTCCTATCTGTGGTGCTTAAGGTGGCAATTTGGCTGACGTAATAACACTGCCAGAGACTGCTGTGGTTATTAATGAGGTAAAACATTCATGAAGCCAGCAAACATGCTTTAAAGTAATGACTCAATGGTGAAAATACAGAACAGAAGTGACATGAAGAAACATAAAAAGGAGAAAGGAATACAATTAGTAAATGATAGGAAGAAAGAATGGGGAGAAGGAAAAGGACTAACAAAAGTTTGAAGAATGGATGGAGAGGTTACATAGGCTGAACAGAACAGGAACATGTGCATACCCAGTGTGAACTGGATGCGAATGACTGGGAAAGCAATAAGAAATAGAAACAGAAATGAGGTGATCATTTTCTTCTCATTTATTTTCTACCTTACACTTAGCCTTCCACATTAAGCACACAAACAGGTAATTACAGAAGACAGAAAAAACTATGATCAATTTTATTATTTCCCTTTTTTTCCTTCAGTTATACCTTAATCATTTATCTTAAATTTTATCTGCCTTAAAATGCAGATATATTATATTTATTATTAAAAAGCTAAATTAATAAAATATATGACCTCTTGTAACAAACATTGCTCCCTGTTACTTGGATATGATATTTATGGTTTATAAACAAACTTTTCTATTTCAACAGGATTTGAAGGACACATCTTTATCTGCACATGCAATTTTTTGCTTAAACATACTATAAGCAATTGATACTGAGTAGTAATGGAAAACATTAGTATTTCTTCAAGACCAAGGGTCATACACCTCAAGAATCTTTGAAGAATTTGTAAAACAAAGTAGAAATAGGAGTCAAAAACATTCTAGTTCCAGGGTCACTGTTCTGCAAGAAAATTTAGAGCTACTTAATACAGACATTTGCTTAAAAATTATTTAAAAAAAAAATTAAAATTCTAAAAATAATATTCAAAGAAATTCCAAAATAAAAAGGCATTAATGAGTGCCGTCTTGAATTTGGGATGGTACTGTAACTTAGAAGTGTTTTGGCAGTGCTCCATCACTTATGCTTCAATTGTAGCTTCTTCTTATTTTTGTACAAAACATGGCAATTTTTTTAATGTCATATTTTTAAAGGAAATCCCTCATAGAGATGTTTTACAGAATACTGTCACTGGATTTGGGGGATCCTTATTTTCAAGCCTCGTTTCCCATAACATAGGAATAAAAGAGGCATTTTCTAATCTATTTTTTAAAAATCCAGAATATATTTATAATAGATTTTCTCTCTATAATGATGACAGACATTGAGGTGATAGTATCTCAGAATTTATGTATCATCTATGCATTACATGCCTATAAACAGATATTATTTTTTATTATGAAAGTACGATTTCTCAAAACTTCAGCGTATCAAAAAAACATCTAGAAAAAAAGGAGGAGGTTTAGTGGCAGAAAAAAATCCAGCAATTTTCCAAATTACTCTAACCTAATTACTGGGTTTGAGAGCTTAATGGGGGGCATAGACTAGGGTTTCCTGAACTGTACTATGTATTTCTTTATAAAGCTGCATAGGAAGTGCTTGAGGGAACATAATTTGCTTCTGAAGTGAAGCAGTATAGCAGTTTGAGTGTCACTGCACTCGAGCTAATGAGAGCAACAACACTAACTAGAAGAGCAGGACTTGGGAGAGGTTCCCATACTCTTCCCATCCTGTTTTATATCCACCCAAGGCATTAAAAATCTTGGCTAGAGAGCCCAATGCAGACCCACTAAGATGCTCAGGGCTTGAGAAGAGTGGCTGTTCTATGAAGAGAGGCTAAGGGAACCGAGCTTCATTAGCTTGGAAAAAACCAGCTAATTGCTGTCTTCAACTCTCAAATGCAGCACTACTGAAAAGACAGACTCAGACTCTTCTAAAAGATGCAGAGTGAAGGACAAAAGGCACAAGCTGCACAAGGGACATTAAGCATTCTTCACCATGAGAGCAGTGAAGTCCCAGAACAGGATGCCCAGAGAGATAGTGAAACCTCCACCCTTGGAGTTTTTCAAAATTCAACTGGAGAAGTCCTCTAGTCATCTGATCTAACATTGGAATTAGCACAGCTTTGAGGTGGAGGTGGGACTACATGACCTCCACATAACCTTCCCAATCTAATTTGTTGGTGATCCTTTTCTCAGTCACTGTGATGGCTGAGGAGTTTAGCTAGTTAATGTTTCCAAAACATAATACAGGCACCAACATCCTGATGGATTTACTGCCAAGATGCTGTGGAAGGTGTGAAAGAGTAAGGACTGCAGTATTTATTTTTATTAAATAAAAGCTTCAATGTAGGCAAAAATGTTCCATAACTGCAGTGTTGCTGAAATAAGAAATACTGTTAGTCATGTTTGCAAAATATCCTCCAGAAAAGCCATTTGCTTTTTTACATATTTTTTTAATATATATATATATAAA
>NW_008796041.1:4960194-4984439 GCF_000699145.1 Aptenodytes forsteri | reverse complement strand
ATATATATATATATAAAGTAAAAATGTTATTTTATAACATTGTCAAAACTTTTTGTTTTCTTTGGTGAGCTCTTGGGCCAAATGATGAAGAAATGGAAAAAAGAGATAAAAATGGGTTCTTCTGCCTGGGTTACGGTTAGCTCAGACAAGCAATGTTCAAACAGGCTGTCAGAACATAAGGTCTCAGAGCAGCCTACACTACTGCTGTCAAAAGAATGACTTTTACTGCCTAAAGAAATATCTGGAGGCATTACTATAAAACTTTCTATACTACTACATCACTGATCAAATGAGCAAAGGACGAACTCACTGATTCCTTTCCATTCTTCCTAGAAGGCCATGATAATTCTGCTGTGGGTTATAACTTAGGAATCATAAAAGGAGTATCAATATGATGTAAGTGATTAACCCAGAAAGTAAAATTTCTGAAAAAGACAGTCATTGGTTCCAACTTGGCTGGAACATTGGTTCCAACTCAGACAAGAAGCATAATTTTATTTCACTGTTACCCTCTTACATCATATATATACAGCAAAAACACAACTATGAAAGAGGTTACAGAAAATGTGCTCCACAAGTTATGAAGTAAATATTACTTCCAAGATACCTTATGATTTCCTGAGGCTTATGTCACTGTGTTTTATTAAGGCTATACAGCAGTTGAAAATAACTGAGTCTCAAATTAATCTTCCCTATATTAGACTTAAATTTTAGGTGGGTGTCCTGGTTTCGGCAGGAATATAGTTAATTTCCTTCCTAGTAGCTGGTACAGTGCTGTGGTTTGGATTTAGGACCAGAACAATGTTGATAACACACCGATGTTTTAGTTGTTGCTAGGTAATGCTTACACTAGTCAAGGACTTTTCAGCTTCCCATGCTCTGCCGACTGAGAAGGCTGGAGGTGCACCAGAAGCTGGGAGGGGGCACAGCCAGGACAGCTGACCCCAACTGGCCAAAGGGACATTCCATACCATGGGACGTCATGCTCAGTACATAAACTGGGGGAAAGCTGGCCGGGGGGGCCGCTGCTCGGGGACTGGCTGGGCATTGGTCGGCGGGTGGTGAGCAATTGCACTGTGCATCACTTGCTTTGTGTATTATTATCATTATTACATTATTATTATTATTGCTATTATTATTTTATTTCAATTATTAAACTTTTTATCTCAACCCACGAGTTTTTCTCCCTTCTACTCTTCCAATTCTCTCCCTCATCCCACTGGGGGGAGGGGGGCGGGGGGAGAGTGAGCGAGCAGCTGCGTGGTACTCAGCTGCCAACTGAGGTTAAACCACGACAGTGGGTAACTCTCATTCTGATTCACCCCGTCCATCACCCTTCCTGACTATCTTTTCACCTCTGGCAACTGCTGTCTATATCAAGCAGTTATCCAGATTTAGAGAAATCAGGACCTTTAAACTTCTCATCTTACACACACTGACGAAATCCCCAGCATTTAATCCTCCTTCAGACCTTCCTCCACATAGTTATTTAATTTCAAACCCTGCCTTTACTTTTAGTTAATGGCTAGCCCATTTAGCCTGTTTGGTATTTATGATCCTACACCAGGGAAAAGGCTTGCCAGGCAGTGTAAGAGCACCAGCACACTTGATGCTTGAGCTGGATTTGGCATTGCAAACAGCTTGCAAGGTGAGTAAGGTGAGATAATAAAAGCTGTATTTTGATAGGAACCATTTAGATTGGATGAGAGAAGGTGTCAGAGAGAAACCGGCTGGGAAACAGAAGTAGGGTTTAGCAAGGAGATTAGAGGGAAGATATGGACAGATGGAGAACGTGAACAGAAATTGAACCGAGACCCGAATTCATTCTGTACAAAATGCAAGAAATTCTGGAGGAGGAGAGCCAAAAGGCAGGCTTCCTCTGTAGTCTCATACAGAGGGAGAGGAAGAATACGAAGAGAGAAATTTCAGGCTCTGCATCAGTTTCAGAGAGATGTCTAAGCCATATCCTGTGACAATGTTTCAGACTTACCCCTGTATTTGGAGTTTCTAAATGGCTGACTTGGGCATCACAGCACTGAGCAAACTGGCTACTGTTAATTCCTGTCTCGTATCTTCATTCTAAATGCAGAGACTGTAAGCACTTACCATACCATTACCCATTACAGATCCCGCTCCCTGAGCTGAACTTTGCAGCAGGTAAATCACTTTTTTGAGCTTCTGAAAAAGTTTACCAGTGTTCAACTCCTTCTTGGTAACAAAACTGGAAATTATTTGGAGAAACTGAACTGAGAAGATAAGCACAAAGCAAAAGCTATCTCGGTCTCTCCAGGTCAGATTTGAGAACTGTTGACAGGATAGCTTCTGAAATCTGAATTGGTGTCAACAAAGCCAACCTTGTTCTGTAAATAAGAGGTTTGTTTGCACTATGATGCCCATCTGTCAGCAGCCATTCACCTTAAAAGCATGCTGGGAGAAACTGGAAACTATTGGAAAGACTTTTTTTTTTTTTTAAATGACATTTCAGTGAATTAAATGAACATTACTTTAATATTTTTATTTTTTTTTAATTGAGCTTTGGCACCTAGAAAACGATTTATAATCCTACCTTAATCATAACTTTTGCTGTGCGGAACTGATAAAAGGAAACTAGTACATGAGCAAATAATCCACTGTTTTTAATGAGAGAAAAAGCAGGAAATAAGAACATAGAAGACTCTGAAGGCAGGCTTTTCAAGAGACCATGGATTCACCTGACCAAAAGCAGCCTCAGTCATCTACAATCTCTTTGTAGTCAATGGAGAAATGGGTGGGATTAATCATATTTTAAAGTACAAATATAAAAAAGTAGATGAAATGTTCCCTTGGAATACTTCTGCCTGCAGACTATAACAGGAATCTACAGTGACCAGGTCAGGTGTGATTTTACACCACCAATATCTAACATTAAACATGATCTTTCCAATCCTTCATATCTTAACTAGGTAGCCTATGTCTTTGTGTAAGTCAAGGAAGACACTAGACCTCTCCAGGCTTCTGAAGAGAAATGTAAAGAGAGGAAAGTAAAATGGGGAATAAACGCCACTTCAGCTAAGGGACAGAAGGAACAAGACAGGTGGCATTTAGGCTATTTGATTATGGACCTATTTTCTTTGTCTCAGCTTCCTATCTTTTAAATGAAGACTGAACGACTGAAGTCATTCAGATTATAGAAAGAGCCCTATATGGCCTGAGTGGCTAGTTTACTTGAGCACTCTGTGACAAATGCTGTATCAATACAAATTGACAGCAATGATGTGGACGATAATGTATAAGAAGAGCCATGAATACTAAATAAAGTCATATTTAACTTTAGAATTCAATTTTTAAAGATAATGCTATTACTCATACTGCTCAAGATATTCTTGGCTTGGAAGGGATATCAGTCATGTAGGCTATCTACCCCTTTATGTTATTCCCAATATTCAGATATAATACAGCTTCACTAAAATATATTGATTATAGGGCATTTGTGCTATTGCAATTACAAAGTTTTTGTTCATATCCACTAAATATCCCAGGCCACAAATTGAGATAATCTATTTCCTGCCTCCACGGGACGTACAGCGGTTATAGCAGCTGCCCTATTTACAATAATGTTTAACACAGTGAAAGACTCTTATCTTGTCCAGCTTTGGTCTTTCTAGATGAACACAGCCAGATCCTTCAGCCTTTCAACCAATGTCTTGTTGTCTAAATCTTTCATGCTTTCTCTTTTACTCTGCTTTGATTTTTTCAGTCTCACTAATTCTTAAGTGGTGCTGACCTAAACTGCGTGTAATATTATAGTTGAAGCCTCACCAACCACCGAGTAGGGTAGAACAATTACAACACATATCTTACCCATGCACAAGTTGTCAGCATTTCCCAAGAACACCACTGCCTTTCTTGGAAGCACTTCATATTTTTAAGTCATATTAAGTCTGAACTTTTGCTACTACACCTGAACATTTTCAGTACTGCTATTGCCTAAACAGCTATATTTCTGAATATTTTTTTTTTCTTTTGTACCTGTAGTGTCTGTATCATTACTGAATTTGATTTTGGAACATTGCTCTGAATTGCAATTCTGCTTTCCAAAGTAACTGTGTTTCCTATATTGATCTGCAAATGCTCTATGAGTGCTTTCTCCACACTTTAAATTGCAATTGAATTATTAAAGAGTCAAGCCTATGACAAACCCTTGTTTGACCCACTTAAAGCTGCCTTCCAGTTTGACGGTGACCAATTTGACCTACGATATCTACTTCCAGCTGGTGGATGGAAAGTAAACTTCCATTAAAAAATAGTATCTGCAAAAATTTTAGTTTATCAATAAATAATATTGTGCTGGAATAAGAAAGTAAAGAAGTACAGTGGAACGGACTATTTTTCTCACTATTTCATACTACATAAATTTGATTTTGCAGCATCAATATGTACACCCATATGCCTACACCTAGCTTAATTCATAACTGTAAATACAGTTATTTATCTTAACAAATTATTTTTAACATGAAATCACTGACTCAGAAAACCAATGCCTGAATAGAAGGATTTTGAGGATCAAAATAGAGATAAAGTTAGTCCTAACATAGGCAAGCCTTACTAATAAAAAAACAAACCCAAAACTGTTAGGTGTTATTAGCCCACATTGCACTTTGAAACACTGATAGCATGAGAAAATCTGGCCTAGCTAGTATTTCTAGAGATGAGAAGTAAAACTTCAGAGCTCTGGTAGACAATTTATGAAGTTAATAATGCAGTGATGAGTATTAATAACACACATTTAGCCCAAAGATTACTGGCTACCTTAATTTCATCCTTGTTTTATTTTTACTTTTTGGGGCGATCATATGGGGTATATCTAGCTCTGCAGATATTTTTCATATTTTTCTTCAGGGGAAAATGTAGAGTTTTGAAATTTTTAGTAGCTCATATGCTAAAAATAAATTAATCTCCAGGAACAAGTATGTCCCTGGAGAAAGTATGCCCACTTATCAGAATTTAAAGGAGATGCACCCCTTTAAATTCTAAGGAATTGATTGCACAGAATAATTATCTCAATACTGGCATACCCTGAACTGTTTCTAAAAAAAAAAACCCAACACCCCAAAACAAAAAACAGGGAGAATTTTAAATGCACAGATTTGTGTTAAAGGAGCATCCTAGAAGCCTCATATGCAGAAGAAAGGTAACCATTCACACAGTGGAGAATGAAGATGCATACAGAACATCTTTTTACTGTTCTGAATATTTTGTTGTATTTAATTATATCTGACCATAAGTTTTGGATGTACTGTGGTTCTGGGTTTTTTTTAGTAATCTTCATATAGGACATATGAGCTATCATGGATTTTTGCCAGTCTTGGTTCACTTCCAAGCAACATTTAATCACATTTGACTGATCAAGACAATATTTTACAAACTTAAAAGTATTTTAATAAAATGATGGGAAAAAGTGTTGGAATTAAAGCTTGCATTTTGTTATAAGATTAAGTTTGGGCTACTTTGACAGAACAAATTGGTTTTCTCTGGTTAGTGCACATTGCTACAGTTTGCAGGGAGGTTTTAATGCATGCAAACTAGATTCCTTCTGGAGAAAACTAAATAGGAAGCTCCGTCCTAAGTGTATCTCAAATGTGCTCAAATCCCAGTAGGGAAATCCAGTCCAAACCATTTCCTGGCTCCTTTTGGACAACACCACAGTGTACTTGCAGATACTTTAGCATCAGCTACTTTGATCTATTGCTCTGCTTTTATTGTACCAAACAACTTGCTAACATAGCACAGTCAGTGCTTCCTTTCTAGGGAAGATTTTATAGACATTGGTCTTCTGCTCCTTTTGGAGAATGTATGTTCATTTGCTCAGTACAGTATGATTTTTGTGTGCTTCAGTCACAGCTGCTCATAAAAGAGCGGACAGAATAAAATGCAGGAAGCCAAACTTATCAGCAGAACATGTGAAAGAAACTCTCTTTTGAGTTCAGTCAGGCAATTACACTAGTAGAAATTTTACCCTCCTACTACTTATTCAGACTAACTACAGTAATCTATGGCTTGATAGGAGACGAAAAAGAACTGAAGTAGGCCAAAACTTGCTGGTCGGTATGTGCCCCTCTGTCATTCTTCTGTGCCTGCTCGGTTCTGCTGTATACATTTACACGCTGTATTACTTTAAAGTAGGAAATATGATATTGGCCTCTCTCCACACCCAAAACTCAAAGTATTCCTAAAATGGATAACCAAGATAACCAAGTCAGATGGAAATGAGTGGAAAGATATTATTGTACCTTCATTCTTTGTCTTTGGAAGATAAAAGAGTGAGGGATGGGATTTGTGGCAAGGGGCGGTTTTTTAATGGGTATATGAGAGCTGGCTGAAGAGGAAGATGGATAAGCTGACAGCAGGTGAGAAAAGGCCCAAGTGACAGAAAACCTAGGCTCTTTGTCAACTCTGCCATAAATCTCATGCTTTTTAAAAGACTGTTAAGGATTCCCTTTGAAAAGCAGAAAAGTGAATACCGTAATAATTTTCTATTATGCATGAATGTCCCTTGGTTGAATACAGAAGGTGTGAAATCAACTAATTTAAAAGTATCAGGCAAGAGAGACTGACCCAGTTAAATGTGCTTTAGAAAATAATGTTTATATGATATGTTGACCAAATGTGGGGTAGTCTTTCTGTTTTGAACATCTGACAGATGGAAAAAAGATGCCTCATTTGAGTCACATAAATGTTATTCCAAAGGATTTCAAATACAGCACAGGAAGCAGTAGCTTGAAACGTTAACAGGACTCTAAATTGTAAATAATTCAGACCATTAGTGGAAAAAGTAATCTTAAATCTAGCTAAAACCACATAGTTAAAGAAGATAGGTAAATCCTATTTTAGTATTTACACAGGGATAAGATCATCTAGAATTGTTTCTAGATATGAGTGAGATCCTCTTTCCAACTCAGTTTCCAGTGAACTTGTTTGAAACACACAAAAAAGTGTGTATCAAGTGACTTGATATTCAAGCACAAAAGGAACTCAGTACATCTACACCTTCTCTGGATTGCTGGCCTGAATTCAATCTCAAAATAAGATCTCCTGTCCATAAGCAATGAACCAGCCTCATATGCAGCTCCAGGGGACTCTTCAGGGATGTAGGACCCTGTGTGCCTAATCAGAGCTGGTGACTTAGCCTATTGCTAGGTGTGGTAACATACCGTCAGGCAGACCCAGGTATACAGTTCACAAACTGCATGCAAATCATATGAATCATGCAAATCAGGCTGCTGCCAGACTGTTCTTTAAGACTGGTGTATGCATGGCCAAAATGAAGGACCGGTTGTCACCGGTGCCTGAAGAAGAGTTTCATTAAACCACAGCCCACAGACATCACTTAGAAGCAAAGGAAAAAAACCTTGCACTCTACATCTAGGTTACTCTAACATCATACTACCAAAGACGGTTCCTCACTCAATACCCATCTGGACAGAAACCCAAATAGCAGCTCTTTCTGCAAGAGGTAATGGCTCCTTTATATTGAAATATAACTTTTACAGAAAACAATATGTTCTTCCATTTTCTGGACCAGTTCACGGGACTAAGATGGAAAATTAAAGTCACTGAATTAAGCCTTTTGCAGCTACAAACATGTGACCACCTATTTCTCAGACCACAAAAATACTTCTGAATACTTTACAATAACTATAAGAGCTACAACAAAGTACCAACCCATTTTAGCTGGAATTAGGCCCAGATAACAAGAAACCAAGGGAAACAGCAATGTCCTGTGCTCCAACAATAGAAGAAATCTGTTACCTGAAATTCTGGCATGACACTAAGAAAGAACCTACTCCCTGCTTCTGAGGAAGGTAAACAGAAATACCCAACCCCAAACCAGGTAATTATCCCTACTCTTTCTCTCTATTCATTACCCAAGCAGAACATTCCTCGCTATCATACAAGTCTGGTGATCAGCTTAGTCCTGAATAAACAAGCAAAACATCATGGATATGATATATGGAAGGTTTTAATTCTACTGGGAGCAACTATCCTGCTTCGCCTCTTCAGTGCCCAGATGTATAGCACATTTGGCACAGCAAAGGACAGCCCAAATCACTGAAGTCCTAACCTTCAGTTTTAAAGCTGAAAACTGTAGGATACCATAGAAGACAAAACACAGATTAATGTGCTTTGTTTTCATTACTTTTAAATTTATGTCATTTAAGGAAATTTACACTTTTAAAATCAGTATAAAATAACTTCTGGCCTTACTATAGCAACAGATGAAATCCTGCAGTTCTTACCTAAACAAAGAAACAATCCTTTGGGATTTTGCTTGAAATCATTATCTTTTTTACCATAGTATACAGATTTGAATTATATTTGCCTTTCAATTGCAGCAACCCACATCAGACGATAAATTTGAGAAAAGCCTCTGTTAACTCTCTTAATAAACAGATTGATAGAATTTGTTCTAAGTGTTGAAGCTTAAATGTACAGTTTTTACCCTGAAGCTGACAGGCTGTTGACAGATGTGTCTTTGCATTAGTTTCATTAATACAAACACTTCTGCTGAGTCTTTATGCACTGCTTAGCTGTAGATGTTATATGTGTGTGACAGTCCACATGCAAGATCTTTTGCAATTTGCTTCAGTTTAGTTGAGCAGGCATTTTGCATCCAAAGGCAAAAGGAAGACAACTTCCATCTTTGATTACACATATGCAGTGTGTACAAGTGCCAAAGTTGACTGTGACTGGCATGTGACGATACTGTGATGCACTGGTGTAGAGCTATTTCTTTATTACACTAGACAGGTACTCACAATTTTTTGTTGCTGCTGAATGGACGAATTTCAATCTCTGCTTCCAAACTCTACTAACACTTCCCGGTGTCCTCATGGAAACCACTGCTATGGCTTTGCACTCCATGGAATCCTACCATGCTGGAGTGTGGGACAGTCTATCAAAGTCAGTGTTGGGGAGCTCATTGCCACTGGGAGCTCAAGCGGCATAAAGCTCACAAAACAGGAAAATTAGGTATCTTTGCAAAATATCAATTCCAGATGGGTGGCTTCCACAACTTTTTTTGGTGCTGACAACCTATAGCTCAGAATTTTGCCTTGACACAGCTACACTTGATGACTAATATATATCACAGAAATGTACAGCGCATAAGAACTACCAAAGGGAACATAATGGAAAGCAATACTTTTACTTTGGATTAATAGGAAGCCACCATCTATGTTCATTCAAGTGTTCATATAGAGGCAATGACTACGACAGACAGTAAATGAAAATGTAATGTGAACATATAACTCGTTATCTGAAAACTAAATGTGCCATCACTGAAAGCAGTATTGTCTGGATACTTATTATTATGTGATTAGCTGCCAGGTTATTTTCCAGCCTTTCACTTATACTAGATTAGATAAAACATTGTAATAACTTCCTATAAAAGGTGCATTAAAGAATAAAATTATATTTAAAGCAGCAGTTCTAAAACATAGAGACATAATTTAATCATCTTAGTCATAGTCTCCATAATCTTTTTTAGTGAAATGTTGTAATAAATATATTTTTCAATGGAAGAAGTACATGAATGATGAAAGTGCACTGCCTGAAGGACAAGGTGCCATTTCATTGTAATCCTTAGAAAGAGACCAATTTTATTCTTACCCTTTTAGTCCCACTGATTGCATAAGTATCAACTTTTTTGATAAACTGTCATAAAAAGAAGCCTGTGAAACATACACATGCACACATGAACACCCTTTTCACCTGCAATGTTTATGAATGCAAACAAAAACATAACCCTGAAATTTCACCTGCAATGTTTATGAATGCAAACAAAAATATAACCCTGAAACAAGAACTATTAAAAAAGTGATGGGATATTCATCCATGCAAAAAATATTCATATACACACTCCATTTCCCTAAGGTAGTGAAAGATCAATCTTTCATTTCCATTTTATTCTTTTATGTTCAGCTCTAGTAAATTCTCTTTTCCAGAGTGAGCTGTTTCACAAGTTTTTCTGCACTGAACTTCATGTTTTGAATGACATAACTGATCCCTTCTACCTTTTCCTTTTTATAATTAGGCAATTAGGAGCTCTCCAGTCAGGACGCACAAAAGAGGTACACAGAGAATTAACAGACAAGGACTTCAGCCGTTGTGGGCACTGTACAAAAAGAATGAAAAAACAGTCCCAGTGCCAAAAATATTTTAAAGTTGAGGAAACATCTTATTTGCACACTTAGCAGGATAATCCAAAAGTGATCCTGTATTAAAACTCAAGTATAACAACAATATGTTGCTGTAACAACACAGTTCTACAGTTGAAAAAATGTCACCAAGGTTTGCCCTTTGTCAGCAGTGACACTGTGTGTATGCTAACTTTCAGGAAGAACTTTTGAGTGTGACAAAAGGTACAAAAGAAGAAATCACTGTCCACTCTTTCCGGTGCTTCCAAGATGTTACAGTCCTAAAACCAGGTTCTCAGCTGGTATAAACAAACATAGACGTGCTGGAGAGAATACTGTAAATCTCGTGGAAACTAGGAGATCATTTAGATCTTATACTGCAGATCCCTCCACAACATAACTGGACTGAGTAATTCAGAACTGAAACTGATACAGCAACTGCAAAAGCAATTTATGCCCATATTTCCAGATGCTGATGAGGTCATTAGATTACTTTCTGTAAGTGTCACTCTCAATATCTTCTTTTTTTGTCATATATCTCTTTTTCTCTTTCAAATTTCATGTACCTGATCCCAGTCTAACTGAACCTCAGATAATTAATTAACAAAACTCTATTAGAAAAAGAGGGTATAACAGACTTAATGCTTAACATAACATCAGAGCTGAAAGCAGCCATGATAGTCGTGGGAGGTTTACCGAGCAGCTTCCTCACCATGTGCCACATGACAAAGTTAGGGCAGCGCACTTTATATCCGTGGAATTTTTTTACTTTCCTTGCACTTGTCTACTTGCACCCCCTATTCCATAAAAATATCCACCTCATTTATTTAGACTGTAAGTACTTTGAGACATGGGCTATTTGCTGCTTGATGGCTGCATGCTAATAAGAACAACATAGCTCATTACTGTTTGGACTCAAGGCAAAATGGTAATAAACATGTGGGTAAAAAATAAACAATGATGTACAAGCCCTTTGTTTCCACGTCTCTAATGAAAACTCTATGTGTTCAAATTCTACTGTAAAGGCCTTTAAACAATCAGCTGTTTATAGAATTTATCATCCATCATACAAAGTATACAATTCATATCAAATATATATGTAGCTATGAAATAAGTGAACTGAATAATTTGTCCTCAGTAACAGTTTCACTACACCGACAGTTATTTTACAATATTATACCTGCTCTCCAATATCTAGTGAAACTCAACACTTTCTAACTCATGAGCAACGTTCTTCAAGATGCTGTTCCAAACCCACTACATGAAACTTTCGTGCTCGTGCTACAGTTTCCCCCATTGTGCTAATCCTGCATTAGGGAATGGTGTTGATAATGGAGCGCCAATGCCATGACTACAGTTTTCCCTTCAAAATTCCACATACTGTTTTCCAAGCAGTAACACCATAGGAAGCATTTAATATCCGCACAAATATATGAAGCTGCAGAAACTGCTTACAGTGGGAGACTTGGAGGGTATAACCAGATAATTCTGCATTTGAAAGCCACCACAAATTATCAAACATAGAGAACAAACCCCCTTTATTTTATTCAGCCTGTACTAATGACTCATGTATTCACAGATAACTGAACATAAATGATAAAAATTGCTGAAGAACTCGAATGGCAACTCTTCCAGAGCTCTAACAAATAAGATACTGATCCTGCAACTGACAGAAGAGAATGGACTCGGACAAAAGGACAGCCAAGAACATGTTAAATTATAAAGTTTTTTTTTTAGCCAAGACTTTTTCCTCTTATTCATAAATAACTGATTCCCAAAAAATCTTAGTGCTCAAGGAAAAGAATACTGCAGAAATGAAAAAAAAATTAATCCTGATGATCAGCCTTATTTCCAGAGCTCTAACAAATAAGATACTGATCCTGCAACTGACAGAAGAGAATGGACTCGGACAAAAGGACAGCCAAGAACATGTTAAATTATAAAGGTATTTTTTTAGCCAAGACTTTTTCCTCTTATTCATAAATAACTGACTGATTCCCAAATCAGAAATCTTAGTGCTCAAGGAAAAGAATACTGCAGAAATGAAAAAAAAATTAATCCTGATGATGTCAGCCTTATTCAAAATTGCTTCCTCTGACCCCATAAGAAACAGTCCTCAACACTTGCATAACTTCTTGATAATCCTCCTTATCCAAAACAAACAAACAAAACCCAGATTTGTGATATGAGATCTTTTGGTCTGGGAGAGATAAAAGATGTACACATTGGGACATAAGATTACCCACAGAATCAGAAATGGCCAAGAAACCTCACGAGGGTCAAAAAGGACAGCTAACTAAGGTAATTATAAATCTGGTGCTAGCTGCCTCTCAGAAGGCACATGCAGTAATTTCAAGGTAAATGCACTACAGACTGTACCACAAGAGCTGGGTGTTGTATGATTAGAAAGCAAATGCTTTTGATTTTCTGAGGAATTGGCAGTAACCACTACATTGGCAATTAATTGCCATGTAAAACATAAGTGCCTTCCGAATTCCGAACAAGAATTTATTGTGTTTTTTTCTGAATCTTAGTAAGACTGTAATATGGATTCCTCTATTTCCAGGCAAAGCAATGAAGCAAATAACCATTGCTTTAGATAGCAGACATTCCTTGGGACCTTTGAGCAAGGTGTGCAAAAAGACTACATACACAGGTATTGCAAATGAGTGTGTCAGCCCTCATGCCGTACTGATAGCTGTAGAATTCCATATTGAGGAGAAAAAAAAAAAAAAAGCAAATACTTCTTACCATGAAACCCTCAGTGTACTGAAACTGAGCTCTGGAACTGTCTTCTGCTGTGGGACTCAGGGGCTTAGGATCAGACATAGAGCGTTGCATCATCTTTGCTGACTTTGGGCTTGATGGAGGAACCTTGGCAATGTCAGCATGCAGCATCTTCTGAGGGCTGATGTCATCAGTGATGGGTTTTTCATAGGGTACAAATGCTGACTCTATAACTTTGCTTGGTGAAACAGGTGAAATGGGTGAATAGAGAACTTTGGGAGATTTGGGAGGGGAAGGGACTACCTGCAACGTGGAGTCTGGACAAAGGTGGGATGAGTATCCTATCTCTAATGGTGTTGGGCGTTTTTTATCTTTCTGAGGAGATGAAGCTGACAGATATTGGGGACTTTGAGTATCTGACTCTGTCTCTGTTTGACATCCCAAACTTTCTCCTTTATATGTCTTTTCTGGAGCTGAAATGTGCTTTATGATTTCAACCTTAGCATCCAAGCGGGCCCTGATTGAAGGTGTTCTTATTGTTCCTACAGGTTCTGTTTGTACTGAAATCTCTGCCACTGTCTGAACTGCAATACTAGATACTTTGGAGAATTGTTTAGCTTTGTCTGCCTCAGTGGTACTCTCACTGTATTTCCCTACACGAGCCTTCCTTCTGGATCTGCTGGAAAGATCCCATTCATCTTGATCTTCATCATCTGTCTGAACACTCGTATCAACACTCTTCTTAGTTCTCCGCCTCCTGTTTGTGTAACTTCTGTCTGCTCCGTCTTCATCATCAGTTTGCACTCCACTGTCCACTATCTTTCTGAAGCACCGGGGCTCTTCTTCCAGGGTCTCCTCAAGCTCCTCATATGGACCACGTAATTTTGGCATAGAACTTCTCTTTTTCAATTGCTTCTCCTCTCTAACATCAATATCCTTAAGAGACATTTCTGAAACGGAGCTTAGGATACCAGACCTAGGTATGTATTGGGTAATGCCATCAGACTGAACTGTATACCATGTTTGGCTTTGTGGAATTTCAATACCCAGCACTCCTGAAGCTGTAGTGGTTGCATCATCAGTAGGCCAAAACTGTCCATTTTCTGTGGTTGCATACTGTCCTTCCAAAAGTGTTTGATCTGTGGTAGTTTGTGGTGAGCCAGTTCCTGAAGGGTCATAACCATACTGATATATTTGACGAATTTTTTGCTCCTCTAACTGTTGGTGGAGCTGTTGTTGAAGTTGTTGGAATTGTTCAAGCTGCAACTGCTGCTGGGCTAATGTCTCTTGCCTCATCATAAACTGAGCTTGTCGTTCCTCCTCTTGCTGAAATAAGAGATGATGTTTCATGGATTGCAACTCCTCAAGCTTTTTTTGCACCATAAACTTTTCTTGTTCCCTAAATCTTTGAATTTCCTGACGTTCCCATTCCAGCTCTTCTGCAAAGCGCTGCTGCTTAATTTTCTCAAGCTCAAGAAGTTCACGCTCCAAATCAAGCTGCTGCTGTTTGCCTTCTTCAGGGGCAATGAGAAGGGCAACCTCATCTTCAATTACATCTGTATAAACTTCAGATGCTGTAGTTAAAGCAGGTATCAAGTTGGTTGGCTCAGTGGTAATAGTTTCTATAGTAAGAGGTGGTAACCCTGTCTCCATATCGATGGCAGTAATTGTACTATCTTTTTCAGCTGCCACTGTTGTCAAGAAACTGTATGATCTTGGGAGTGGTTGATTCTGTTGCAGAGTTGATAAAGAGGGCACTGAGTCAATTGTTTGGAGAGTAGGTAAATCTCTGGCAGTTGTACTGAAAATAGAACCGGGTTGTGTAGTGATGGCAAATGTGGATGGGATTGGAGTCGCTACTGAAGAATAAACAACACCATTGGATGATCTTAAAACACTTCCAACGCCAAACTGAGAACTCAGAGATGATACCATTCTTGCTTGGGAATACTGTGGTGTACTGAGCCCGATGCCAGAAATCACCTGTCGAGTCTCTGGATAAGGACCAGTAGTCTTGCTTGAGTAATCCATAACCTCACCTGAAATTACAGGGCAAAGTTACAGTCCAGTCCCACAAAAGAATGCTGCTTTGCGGATTCTGAAAGTCATCCCATCTTGATGAATTAAATGGGAAAGGGAAACTGCATGCAAATCTTCAGGTTAATGATCTACTTTAGGTGTGAAGGAAACAGCATTTCTGAACATGCAGGCACATGCAGGCACATCTGTGCAAAACACATATGTAAAATGAAGAAATGAAAAATACGGGTAATCCAGAATAATTTGTCACACTGTCCAAAAGAAAACAAAACAACAGAAGGAAGGGAAAAATAATAAAAAAATCATCCTGAAATGAGGTGAGGAACATCAAAATTATATTTCAAAGAAAGATCTGCTGCTGTGTCATACTGACCTGCAGTAACTCTTCCAGAAGTAAGATCTACTGCTGCATCAGTTGCCCCAACTCGATAATCAAAGCTATTCTTGCTTTTGTATGCAAACAGTCCAGCTTCTGATAAATTTGTGTCAGACATAGATGGTTTCATACCTCCCATTCCTCGGTAGCCATATGACCCTGAACGATCATACTGATAGTGGTCATCTCTGTAACCAAAGCGATCTTCAGGAAGTGTAGTTGGCGGCTGCTGTGCTGTACAGCTCCTACCAAATGGCAATTTATAAACCATATCACAGCAGACAGCTCTCCTCCCTGCAGTCAGATCCACAGGCTTTTCATCATCTTCTATTACTGTTGTTATGATACCTGAAGTAGTTTCATCCATTGTTACTACTGTTCTGTGGGATTTTGTAGTGCTAAGGTCAACTGCTCCACTCTCCATCAGCTCTTGAGAAGTGGAGAGATCAGTCCAACCATTTGTAACACCAACAGGTGGTACAGTAACAGGCTTTGTAGTAGCCCATGTCACTGCATGTGTTGAAGTACCTAGGGATAAATTTATTGGCACTTCATCTCTACCTGCAGAGAATCCCTGGCTGCCTGTTACTCTGTATGTAGGCTCAAAATGTTTTGATGTTGTTAGCTGAAGCGGCGTTGTCATCGCATGTCCCAGATCCACAAGGCTGTCTGTACTGGCAGTGTAGCTTACAGTGGCAGTGCAGGTCATTACAGTTACTGTCTCAGTGACTACAGACAGAGAAGGATCGGCAACACATGCAGTGCTAAGATTTATTATAGCTGGCTGGACAGTACTTACTGGCCGCCCACATGTATCACTTGCTGGCATTTGCCTTCTCACGTCCATGGAAACAGCAGACAGATCCATACAGCTGTCTCTCATTTCAATATCCATCTTAGTTAAAGTGCGAAGGTCTATGACATCACCCAAAGGATGGAATCTTCCATTTTCTCTATACCTGGGTTGATCTACTGTATGTAGTGGCTCTGGAGGTATAGTAATAGCGACACTACCTAAACCAAAACCAGGCACTGGGCCCTTAACCACAGACACTGTGGTCTTGGTTACCTCTGTTGTTACTACTTCTGATTTTGAACTAGGTATTTTTTCAAAAGTTGATTGTGTTGTGACAGGAATAGCTTGCAAAGCACCTGAAATATACATACTCTGATCTGCCATACTTTGAATTTCCATAGTTTTCATGGATGGAGTAAAAATTGGTTGCATAGGCTGGGGAATCTGTTCTTTAGAAAGTGCTTCTAAAGGCCAGCTGGTAACAGCCTGACTAGTTATAGCTTCTGTGGGAGTTCCAGGCTCAGATGGCAATGTGATGACAACATAGGTTTCCTGTGAGGGTTTTGTCAACCTTGGTGAAGATTTGTTAGAGTGTGGAGACAAAGGGGAAGTGGGAGACGCTATTTTGTATTCAGCTGTAGAGACCAAATTCAGAGTCATGCTTGAAGTCAATGACAAACCTATTGGTTTGGGCTGTGTTTCTGCTGGCTTATGAACAGCTATTGGGAGCGGAGGAACTGCTGGTTTAGGAGCAATTGGAGGTTTAGTTACTTCAGTGGGCCTGTGACTGAAAACAAGCCCAGCTGGAATGGAGGATGGTTTGGGTGGTACAGGAGGTGGTGTTGGGGTGTATGTTTTTGTGGTAGGTACCACGTGATTCTTTAATACAGCTGTGGACTCTAGTGTTGGAACACTTGTGACTGAAGGTACCACTGTGGGAGCTGTGGCTGCTGGAGTTTTAATCTGTGACTTCTTTTTGGGATAAATGGCTGGCTTGGGTAAAATAGGTGGAGGCAATGGTGGTGGAGGAGGTGGTGGAGGAGGAGGAGGTGGGGGTGGAGAAGGTTGTGCAGGAGAATCCAAAGAAGAGCTTCTAAAAAGCGAGAATACTTTGGATGCTACAGCAGGAGCTGAGGAAGGCACAAAGACCATGCTGGTCTTACTTACAACACTGGGAGTAGGTACAGAAGATGTTTCTGATGCAGGCTCTGTAACTGGTACTGATGCTATAGATACAGGTGGTTGCTCAGATGTAGCACTAGTCAAATTAATCCTTGTCATATCAACACCCAATTCTTTGTGTGAATCTTCATGATGAATTTTGACAATGCCAGCCTCCACTGTACTTTTAATTTTTCTAGCTGCTTCTTTTTCTGCTTTGGAGGTATCAAAGGTAATGGTATCAGTTGCATATTGCTTGGGTTTTATAACTGTAGTTGCCACTACTGAAGGTGCAGTTTCAGGCAAACAAACTGCAGCTTGATCCACACTTTCCATATCTGATGCTACAGATGGCTTTTTAGTGGCTCCGGCAATAGATTCATAAGGCATGCTCACTTCAGAGTACCCTTTTGTAGATGCTAAGGGAACTTGGGTTATTATCCCGACACCTTCAGAATCTGCTAGTTTACTTACAGCATCTGCTGTATCTACATAACCTGTGGTTGCACTGTCTATAGGTGATGAACTATCTGTGGTACAAACTGAAGATGTAGATGATGTTAAGGAAGCTGTATCAGAAGGTAAAACTGATGCAGCACCTTCCGATGTCTCAGAGTATGTCAACATTGACGTTTCATGGGAAATTATTTCTTGAATTTCTCTGGCATAATCTGTTAAGTATTCATCTTCAATTTCCTCTGCTGTAAAATGCTGTGTTATTTTAACATCTGGAATAGAAAGCGCTGTGCTACTGACAGGTGATACATCTGAGATTGCTGAAGTAGTGCTTGATGTTAAAGATGTACTATCCACTATTTCTCCAACACTAGATACCTTTGTATCAGATATGGGAACGAAACCTGAAGTTGGTTGTGTTGGACTGGACCCGGGGGTTAGCTGCATTCTCTGTCTTTTCATAAGCTCTTCATAAGCAGCTTCTGCATCTAACAACTGCTTTTCCTCAGTGGTGGAAGTTACTGTGCTGTCTAATACAACTATTTCATGACTTTCTGGGATAATGTAAGAACTAGAGACAATATCTTCTTGAGGCACAATAGAATGTAAAGTCTCAACACTATAGTAGTCTTTCTGTAGATCAGAAATTTTCTGTGGTTCTTCATAGATCTGCTCTGAAGCTCTTATTTTTTTCTCTTTTCCTCTCTGTTGTATATATTCATTGCTCTCATCTTGTCTCATTACAAGATTAGTATCAATAGTTCCATTGTAAGTATCCTCTACTAAAGATTCATAAATATAATCCTCTATTAGCATTCCACCATATAAAGATTCTTTTTCAAATACTTCATCTTTTTCATTTGCAATTTGAAATGACTTGGACTTATGGGTTTTATGCATCATCTCCTCATATACCTCTTCAGCACTTTTCAATGTCTTTTGACCACTTTCTTCTTTTGGGAGTCCAATTGCTTGTTCATCTGTTGGTGAGTATAGAGAGACAGCAGTAGGCAATTTGTAAACTTTTTGTACTTCTATTATTTTTTCTGGGCTGATTTCAAATCCTTCAGGATCTGACTCAATACTAGGTGAATATTCAGAACAGGAAGATCTGTGCAGCTCTTCCATTTCTGCTGCCTGTCGTAATTCTTCTGTTGGAGATGCATCTTCAATGGGAGAAAGATTACTTGGTGGAGTCTTTGGACGTTCCCTTCTTCTCTGAGCTCTTAGTTCATCCTTGTCCTTTTTAGATTTTTTGCTAGAACTTTTTCTTTGTTGCTGTTCTAATTCACGCTGTTTCTCTTGTTCCTTTAGCAGTTCTTCCTCTTCCCGTAGTTCTTCTTCTTCTGAAGAATCTTCAATAGTTGGAAGAAGAGGACCATGTGACCGATGCCTGGCTTTGCGCTGTTGTTTGCTCTCCCCTCCCAGTTTTTTGTGACTAGGACTGCTGTCGCTATCTTCATCAAGTGATGACACTGAAGTAGGAGATGTACCTGGTGTGAAACTAGAAGCATGTAAACTAGAAGACCCTTCTCCTCTAGATCTATCTTCTGGTGAATCTGTAAGACTCTCCATCTCTAGCTCAGGCTCTTCATCAAAATATAAAATACCTTTCTGTTGTTCAGATGCTTCAGAGTATTTGTTTGTTATTGTACTATTTAATTCTATTGTTTTGAAACGTCGAAGGCCGCCTCCTCCAGTTACTGCAAGCTCTTCACTGTCTTGACTTTTAGTTTCCCTGTATTTTGGCTCTGGGCTTTCATCAAAAGTCTCATCATCGTCATCGTGCCATGAATGTCTTCTTCCTGCATCCTCATCATAGCCTGCACTACTTTTCCGTGCCATTCTTCTATGTTTTCCAGTTGTTCCTTTGGCTTTGCTTTTCACTTCTTCTTTCTTTTGGCTTTCAGTTACATTGATCTCTTTGAGTTGACTTCTAATGAATTCATCATCTTCAGAACCTGAGGCGTCTTCATCAGCACTCATCTCTATAATCTGTTTTCTAATGAAGTCTTCCTCATCACCTGATCCCTGACTGTCATCTCGTTTGTACTCATCACTGCTTGAAGACCCAACACTAGCTCTTCTTTTTCTCCTTGGGACAGGTGAGTTTTCACTCTCACTGCTGTCTTCCACAGAATCATAGCGTTGTCTCCTTGCTGATATGTCATCTCCTTCATCTTCTTCCTTGTAGTCTGCCCGGGAGGAAGCACTTCCTTTGCCATCTTCTACAATGGTTCCTTTACCTTCTTGAATAGCTTCTAAGTCTTCCTCATCTGAACTGTAAGATTCTGGAGTGACTGGCAAAGGCTTTGTTTTCTGTTGATCCTTTGTCTGTTCACTGTAAGTTTCATAAAGCTCTTTGCTTTTTGCAGATTTTTCATCAGAAAGTGTACTTGCCTGAGCTTCCAAAATAGACAGTACAGTACTTTCCAATTTAGCTAGATCTGAGGGGCTTGGTGGACTTTCTTGTGAAACAGTGTCTTTTTTATTAGATTCTCGGAGTAAATCCTTTTCATCACTGGGGATATGACTTGGAATTTCACCAAGTGAACTTGATATCCCATCAGAAGAATACCCGGTGTCACTCAGACCTTGTGGACTTTTCTGTTGCTGAGAGCTTGATGTGTCTGATTTGTCATCCTCCTTTTCCTAAAAAAATAAATACATACGTGTGTGTATATATTTATATATAAATTCTTAATGTCTCCAGGCAATTAAATACATGTGATTTTTTTTCTAAAAGATGGGTTAATGTCTCAGATGAAAAATTATGATGCCAAGAAGAATTATATTAAACCATAAAAGACTGAACACTAATTTTGTTATTCAAAGCTATTAAAATAATACAAAAAGTTCCTCAAATTTTGAGTTTTTGCATTGAATCTAACTATGCTTTGCATGGCTGTCAACACTGGCAACTGATCTTATAGATTGTAAGATGATCTTCTATTTTTCAATATAAAAAATTACTGTATTTAATTGTTTTCAGAATATTTACTAATGATAATCTATCATTTGTTCACATATGCTTGGGACAAGTTGTTTGGGGATTAATTTAAATGAAGATTTTAATTACCTATGTTTCAGAACTGCCTACATAGTTCTAGATACAAAGTAATACAGCTTGCCAAATGTCAGCCTGCAGTATTTCTGGGGTCTGCTCCTTTCTTTGCCCATTTAATCTTTTATGATTGTCTAGCAATATGTCAATCTTCTCAAATTTTGGACCTATGGTTTCATTTTGTTGATTTAAGTGTTACACATTGTAACATGCAACAGAATACACGGAGTATTGAAGCATGATTTAATGCAATTTGGAATGTCCCGCCATCTGCAGCCGGCACTGTACAAACATTTTCTGAGTACCTCATAAAAAAGAAGTTACTCAGTAAATTTGTAATGCAGAGGTAAGCTGCTGGTAGGGAAGTGTAATTGCAGGGAGAAAAGCACAATGGTCTGCTATTGATCAAAGGAAATAAGGAAGCAAACAAGGCAGGCATACCTGACTGAGCATCATAACCAACGTTTTCCTTCTCATCCCTAATTAAACACCCTTAGTCATTCTCCTAGCTTCCAGATCCTTCTACACCATTCTGAATGACAAGCACCTCTATCTCCTTCTTTAGGTAACAAAAATACCAAGAATATCCTACAGCAAGTATTTCCACACCAGAGTTTCCCTCCTGCTTCTCTCAACTGTGAAATGCTCTGTACTTAGTGAAAGTACCTCACCATTCGGCTAACAAAACAGCTCACTCTCCAAATGACAGGTCATCTTAGCTGTCCTCTTAGCTGACAATCTTACGAAGTGCCCCCACCTCCACTAGCCGTTTGAGAACAAGCATCCCAAAGTCTCCTGATTTTAGTAATATGATCTGATCTTCGTGTTATGGCCCTCAATAATACAAGTAGGTAATATTTATCAACTTTGCTAATCTAAGTCAATGATTTCTGAAGTACAGCAAACCATTTATTTAAAGCTTTAATTTATCAACTTCCTTGGCAATATGCTGAGTTAAAAACATACTGTGGAATAAATATATTAAGAAAACGATGACTACGGTTAATTATAATTTAAAGGTACATTTACACTCATGTTAAGTTGCTATCAGGTAATATTTATCAACTTTGCTAATCTAAGTCAATGATTTCTGAAGTACAGCAAACCATTTATTTAAAGCTTTAATTTATCAACTTCCTTGGCAATATGCTGAGTTAAAAACATACTGTGGAATAAATATATTAAGAAAACGATGACTACGGTTAATTATAATTTAAAGGTACATTTACACTCATGTTAAGTTGCTATCAATTACATGCATTTTCAAATGTTTATTCACACTAAAATTATATTTAATGCCAAAATATCATAAACCAAATATTTGTTATTGTCAGTTATTTTATTTTTAAAACCAGTCAGGTTTTTTCTTTATTTAATTTACATTTAAAGTACCTGTTCTTGCCTATAAACATATCACTGTGCACATAATCCTACATTAAAACACTAATATTAATATTAATATTACAGTAATCTACTAATTAATATTTTATTACATAATCTCCATTTCACAGCAGTGATTTATTATATGCTTTGCAAAATCAGCTACTACCTTGAATATAAACTACATTTCTTCTTACCAATATTGTACCCAATATGATAAACCCAAATATCTGATATCAGAGCAAAATCCATTGCAATTAAAAAACAAATATGAAAACAAGTATTTCTAAGGACAACTCTAATGATAAGGCTGTGATTAATATATAAATGGTTAAAAACCTATAGTACACCAAACAACTTTGGGAAGTCATCACCACTTAAACACTTCAGCACTTACTATTCTGAAAAATGTACTCTTGGATATTCTCCAGCCCTTAATGACAGAATTATATATACTCTTCATAAAAAGTCAGCAATGCAGCATAGTTAAAAATTTTAGGTTTTGTATGTTATATTTACATTTTTGTTCCCTTTATTAAAGAAGAAGGTGTTAAGGGGAATTTATTGGGCTATGTTTTAAAAAAGTACACATTTCATTAAAACCAAAGGATTTTTCTTGCTAGAAATATCATGCCCCTCACTAAAATTTCACCTACAACATTTGATTGTTATTTTTTATTTTATTTCCAATATGGTCATACTTATAAAGACGTACCCAACCAAACACACTGTGATCAATTTAGATGAGCTACTAGAAAATCCAAACATTGTTCAAGCTCAGAAGGTCTCTGAGTTGATGGACAGACTGCATCCATCTGGCGAAAGTGAATCTGTCAGATCTTGGTTCTCCACAGGGAGATGAATGATACAGTGACTTGTAAAGCAGAGACAGAAGGCGTCAACTAAACAGTTAAGCTCAGAAACGTGTAGACAACAACTGGTCATGGAACAACTTTAGCCATTCTGCTTGTAATTTGTGATGGTGCCACTATCTGTGAGTCCAATGTGTAATATGACCCAATGACCAAACCAGAGGAGATGGCAATGAATATCGCTATTGCCCGCCCTGCTGTTGAACCTCAGTGTATGCCATAATGTCACTGCTATGAATAATAGGAAACTGAATATGGGAAAGACTGCTCTTTGTACAGTAAGGAGAAGAAGAAGATTTACAATAAGGAGGGACTTCTTTTATCACTAGAAATAAATGTGATGAGAAAATCCAACTTTCTTTTTAAGGCTACAACAATATGAATATATTTTCTTTCATTTTTGTATGTATAGTTGTCTGCCCTGTGATATGTCATGCAAAAATTATCCTGCACATCATGTTTTGAGATCATATGCATGTAACTTACAATAAATATTTGGTCTTTGTGTTTTTTTCCCTATTTCCTGCAGTCTGAGAATTAGAATATTGTCATTAGCTACATCTATTCTTAAATAACTGGTAATTTATTTTCTACAGGGTTGGCCATCACATACACAAAGACAGCATCATTGTCAAGCTTGCAAACATACCATAAACATAAGATTTTTAGATCGATAACAAAATATTGCAGAAACAATGTTGCTAAGGATCATATATATATATTCAACAAGTCTTGGAGAATGAAAAATGTATTTTAATCAATAAGAAAAAAAACCCCACTTTTTTCTTGTAAAGTACGAATTACTTTGGTACATGTTGAATTACTGGGCCTTTCTGAGTAGTTGAATGCCATTTTTTCTGAAAGTTTGCCTACTGTGAGTTTTTAATACTGGACAAATTTAGCTCTAATACAGACATTTATGGGAGTATCTTCTTGAGACATGAGGAACAAAGAGATTTATAAAAGCTGCAGGCTGGATAAGACTGTTTAAAACCAGCAAATACAGCTTCTTTAACTAATGGCAAAAATAATCTAATGTAGGATGTATTTGTACTATTTTAGTGGCATTTCTACAGTATCAATGTCAATACATCATACAACTACTTTGCATTAGAAGTTTTTGCTTTAGAAGTATTATTTATTCTTACACTTCCTCACTTTTAATATTCTTATTTGAAAATATAAAATTTAGTGCTTT
>NW_008796041.1:4930369-4959353 GCF_000699145.1 Aptenodytes forsteri | reverse complement strand
AAATTTTTAACAGTAGTAACAAAATTCTAAGTCTACTTCTTAAGTTTTCTGATATGAATTAAAAAAAAAAAACAAAACAGAAGTGACATTTTGTTAACAAAATTAAGCTTACTCTTGGAAAGTCCTGAAATAGTATCTTATGTTTGATACGAGATAATCAAATTTATATAGGATTTTCTTAGATCTCCTTCTTGTTTCTTCTAGAAGGGAGGATTTCTGGCTATGTTACTCACTCTGAGCATAATTCAGAGATTCCCTCAGTACAATCAGGGGACACCGTACCTCTTGATACCATCAAGAGGAGGAAACACAACATCTGATAGGAGATACATTTCAGACAAGAAACTTGGTTTATAAAAATAGTAGTATTTTCCACAGCACAATTTCTGAATCAGAGTATTTTTCTGTCCAAATATCTTGGTTATCACAAGGAAAAAAAATCAACAAAAAAACCCCTTGAGTACAATCAGGGGACACCGTACCTCTTGATACCATCAAGAGGAGGAAACACAACATCTGATAGGAGATACATTTCAGACAAGAAACTTGGTTTATAAAAATAGTAGTATTTTCCACAGCACAATTTCTGAATCAGAGTATTTTTCTGTCCAAATATCTTGGTTATCACAAGGAAAAAAAATCAACAAAAAAACCCCTTGACCTTTTTGACTGGGATTATTTCTAAACATAATTTTGGCAAAGGTTAAACACTTTTCCTAATCCTACTCCTACTTTCATAACATAATAATCAGCACCTAATTTGCGGTGCTGATATAAAAAACATAATTTTTCATTTCTCAACAAATTGTGTATATTACTCACTTCAGCTGACAAAGTGACTTGTTGGTGACTTCACACCCAGCAAATGCATTTATTTAAGAAATGCAGACCTCTAGTACATACTATCATAAACTCATCCTTTCATCTGACTTGAGAGCCCACCAAGAACCCTACCTAAAAGTACTTGTCCATATGAGATAAGCAAATGAAATAGTAAAAAGATGTAAAGGTTGCATACTTTAACATACCATGTTCAGGCATCACAAAGTATTCCTCAAATGTTTATTATATTTTGGTATTGCAAAACACTGGACACCTTACCATCACAAATTATTCCCTTTTGGGATTAAGAACTATGAAAACAATCCAATTACAACAAATAAACTCCACAGTCTGGAGAGTCTACAGAAGCAGGTAAATAAATCAGAAATACTGGAAAAATGATTAAATGGGAACTTTGCCTTAGTTTCAAATGCTTAACTGCCTGAGACTGAAAATCATGCAAGAAGTATTGGAAAGTTGCATGTAGAGCATAGGACTAACTGGTGAAACTTTCACTCAACGGGAGTCATTGTTTTTATCATTTAGAATCATCCCGCACAGAGAATAACAATAAAGAGCAGGAAGACATAAAGGAGAGGGTCTGTCAGGATCAGATTCTAAATTGTAGCAAGGGAGAAGGGGGGTGGGAGGGAGAAAGCCACTTACTATTTTTTCTCTCACTGCTTCCACATGGTCAGTTCCTGGCAAAGGTGCTGTTTGAACAGTAATTTCTTCTTCCTGAGCTTTTTCAGCTTTCAAAACCATTTGTGAAATCCCAGTTGTCAAACCCTCTTTCTTAACATCCTCTTGCTTCTTAGCTTGCGCTCCCTTATAAGGTGCTTCAGCTTCTGCTTTCTGTTCAGCAACATGGTCTTTAGTCTCAGCTGTAATTTGTTCTTTTTTGTCCTCTGGATGTGGTGCGCGCTTTTCTGGGAGCACAGTTTTTTTATCCTCTTCCAATGTGCTTAGGGGTTTCTTTTGGTCTGAACTTATTGTTGCAGGAATTTTATCTGCTGAAAGTGTCTTTGACGGTTTCCCTTGCTGAGGTTTTGATTCTTCTTTTTGAACTTCCTGTTGGATTTTCTCCACTGATGAAGTTTTCATGGTTTTCTCATGTTGAAGTTTTGGATCTTCTTTCTGAATTCCATGTTGGATTTTATCAACTGAAACTGCCTTTGACAATTTGACCTCTTGAAGTTGTGTATCTTCCTTCTGAGCTGCAGGTTGGATTTTGTCAGCTGATAGTGCCTTTGCCATTTTCATCTGTTGGAGTTTTGGGTCTTCTTTCTGAATTCCATGTAAAATTTTGTCAGCTGAGGGTATCTTTGCCAATTTTGCCTCTTGAAGTTTTATGTCTTCCTTCTGAACTCCATGCAAAATTTTATCAGCTGAAGATGTTTTTGCCAGTTTTGCCTCTTGAAATTTTGCATCCTCCTTCTGAACTCCATGCAAAATTTTATCAGATGAGGCTGTCTTTGTCAGTTTTGTTTGCTGAAGTCTTGGGTCTTCCTTCTGAGAAACACGTTGGATTTTATCAGCTGAGGATGTCTTGACAAGTTTTCCCTGCTGAAGTTTAGCATCTTCTTTTTGAATTCCTTGTTGGATTTTATCAGCTGACAATGTTTTTTCCAGTCTCCCCTGCTGAAGTTTTGGAACTTCCTTCTGAACGCCTGGTTCTTCTTTCGGTTTTGCTGCTGCTGGAGTAGGCGGTGTGGAAGTCTTCTGAGGAGAATGTGAGACAGCAGGCATAGGCTGTTTTTGAGGAGTAGCAGGTGGTTTGGATACTGGTTGTGAAGGGCCTGTTTTCGGAAGTGGCACCTTGCCCATATCCCCAAGTTGTCCTGACATTGCCCTTTGGGTCTGGCAGTTTAAGCACAGCCATTCCTGTACCTGTGATGCAACAAACATATGAAGTTACTTATTTGAAAACTTAAAAGTAAAATCATACGGCATTTTCAACTGATACAGTTGAATACTTTTAATCTGAATGCTATGCATACTGAAAAGTTATTTTCTTTGTTTGCTGCTCTTCCAGGAAGATCCATAACACCTTTCTAACAGAAGTGAAGCATGAAAGCTTCCAGAAAGCCAAGCTGAATGAACATAAAAATATACTGTGAAAAGTAACAGCAATTACATTGTTCCAAAGTATTGATGACTTTTATGTACAAAGTTTGCTTATATATTTCTAACATCTATTGTTTTCTAAAACCTCTATAATCTATCAGTAGTTCCCTCTAATTTTGTAAATCTGAGTAAAAGGAGACCAACTGTGACTCATGGCTCTTTGTGTTTCTCTTCAGAAGTTACCTTCCCCTCTTGAATTTGTGTATGTATATCAGTGTATAAATTTAATATGGCTGTAACCCAAAAGGAAGATTACCTGTCTGCTCTCTTTACTGCTAAATCTCTGCTGCACACTGGCTCCTTTTACTCTTCTTCCCAGAAAATCAGAGAAAAAGGACAAACCTTATATCTGTGCAAAAGATCTTGTTGCCAGTTGCCTAGCTACTACATGAGAGGAGTAATCAGACTGTTTGCAGTGGATTTGGGGTATAGTTTCTTTAGAATAGCAAAAGAAAATTTTAAACACAGAAAAGTACTAAAAGGAAAGAAAAAGTCCAGAATCTTCTGGATACTAGAATAGATAATGAAGCTCTACTTCACTAGTGCAAAATGAGCTTCATTGGAGGATAAGAGGTCTATGCTGTACATTAAAATTTTTGTATGCTTGTTTTTAACTCCTTTTACTGTGACGATGGAAAGTCTCAGCAATTCAGTTATTGTATTTCTCTGATTTAGAGAACTTAGTGACCTACTGAATATGAAGCACATGAAAAAGAGAGCAAAATTGTTCTATTAGTAATTATATAGGTAACACTGCTGGTAATATTGGAATAGTATGGATGACTGATCAGTTATATACCATTGAATATTTCAGAATATCCAATGGTATATAGTCAGTTGCCCAGAAGATGTGGCATTTAATCAGAAGAAAGGGTATCTGGCAGAAGTGTGCAACTCCAGAATTATTAACGCATTTTATATTAACAAGTAATACAGTAATAAATGAGGTAACACCAAAAGCAGAGACTGGAACTCCTGCTCTGCCCCTGCCAGCAAAGAATGTCCGAATGACAGGGGTGTAAGCACCAGACTCCCTGCTCTCCTTCTGACTCCATGTAACTTGACTTTTTCAGTGTAAAGAGGCGCCTGACTTCAACAAATGCACTGCCAGGTTTTCCTACCACGAGTACTTAACTCTTGGTGATGCCAGCATATTGTCATTGATGTGGCATTTCTCACAGCGTGATAAGGGTTGGTCATGATAGGACCACAAATGGTTTTCAAGATAGTTAACCAGAAGTGAGGCATCTCCTCTGTTCATCAACAATGGAGCTTATGTGCTCAGCTCTCACATCCCAACCAGGATATTTCTGAGCGCATTGGTGCCTAGTAAAGTTTCTGTGCACAGTAGGTATGTCCAGGATACTATGATTTTTGATGTCTTTAGAAATTAAGACATTTTGAGATTAGCTGGTTTCAGACACTTTCTGGAATTATCTAAAATCTACCAAAACCCCAATTTATGAAGTCTATCTGCATACTTCAGATCCAAATCCCATTGTTAAATGGCTTTACAATTCTCTTGGGTTTTAATCATTTTTAAAATAAATGAATCATTACTATGATGCTGCCCCTTTGAAAAAATAGCTGATTAAGCTAATAAGTGAAATATAAATTACAAGAATTGCAGATGAAATGACAATTGCATGTGAAACAAAATTTAGTAAAAAAAAGCTCATGTGGGCTGATTTTGTTGAAATGCAACTACAGAGATGCTATTTAATGTATAAAATAATTTTCTTTGTCTGACAAATTTTGTTTCAGGCACAAGAAATGCAAGAATTCATGCATTATCATTCAGGTCATCTAACAATTGCCTTGTGTGTTTATTATTCTACTTTCATACAAAATGACCAAACTAGTGAGTCCTAGTAATTGACACAAATAAATGTTTATTAAAACTATTTGTCAATATTGTCCAAATAAATGCAGTTTATTGACTGAATCAGCTGCATCCAAAAGCAATGAAGCCCCTAATAGTTACTATACCCTTTGCAACTCGAAACTGAATGTGGCTCTGCATCAGACTATTAAATATGATTTATGTTTAGTTTTTCTGTGGAAAAAAAGCATTAAAACATAATCCTCCAGGGAAGATTATCCTCCTCCATAGGACTTAAAAGTGCTCCAACTACACATCATTTGTCTGGACAGCACTAATTAAGAAATACAAATAAAAGTAACTTCTTTTTTGAAGAATGTGTGAAATATAACTTAGTTTTCTTGCAAATTTTTCTGTTAGAGGGATTTATCTGGAATTTTTACTATAGCTTCCTCCCTTTTTATGGGCAGCAACTTTTTTTCCTAGAAAACAATATTGGAAGCCATAAGTATGTTGTGAACTATCTTTTAAAAACTTAAAATAGAAGTAATACACCAGGAAACAAATTTGGCCCACAGAAAATCATGATGTTAGTATTATCAGGAGTCTGTAAGTGACTAAATATACTAGGTAACAATTAGCATAAATAAACTACAGAAAAAAGACCCAATTTCATAGTATCCTTGATTCTTTTCTCATAATGATTGTAAATACCACTACACAAAGTTGACTAGATAATTATAATAGATCAATTTTTTAATTAAATTTATTGGAGGGCCCAAAAGCTTTTAAACCCACAAAAATGGGGGCAGGTTTTCCCTTCTCCAATCAGCCTGACAAATACTCATTTCACAATGTAAGCAGAAATAATACCATTATTATTTGTGCTAATATAGCTTCTGTCAGTATGGGGCATGGGAATAAGACAATATGTAAATGTTATTAAGCTTCTCAGAATCTATCCTTAACCATCTTTAAGTTCATAAAAATAATAATTAGTGGCTTCTACTATGAAATAATCCATGGTTTGAGAGTTTGCTGAATTTCACATACATGCTATACAGATATTCTTAAAGAACATGTTACTTTATACATTAAATGCATGTGTTCTTCTCACAGTACCATTTGTTTGTCACAATTTCCATTTATTTCCTTATAATATACCCAGTTTCTAAGGTGTCTATGTTTTTTTCTTTTCTATACATCTACATTTGGCTCTTATTACTACTCCTAGCTCTGCTGGTTATGTAGATCCCATTTAGTACCTCTTCAGCTGCAGCCTACTCACTGCTCATACACTTGCTCCTTCCCAGATTCATCAGTCACTTTCCTTCCCTCATTTAAATCCTTCAAAGAATCAATTCTTTGGACTGCCTATAATAACTTTAGCAACTTTAGTAATAGTATTAAGTATTTAAAAACCAAAACAGTTACCCAGCCACTGTTTCCTCTCAGCTTTGCTCACTGTCCCTATTCAGTCTCTTTTCCCTGGAGTAAAGTTCCTCAACTCAAGGACTGTGCTTTGTGCTGAGCACATAGTAGAACAAGTCTCTTAAAAAGGAAAATAATGACTATTAACATGAGCAAAGGAAGGTGATGATGAGCAAACTGGCAAATTGCACTAAATCTTGTCAAAAGATGGAAGTCCCAGTCTTGCTTCCCTGCCATAATGATGCAAGTGATGCTAGTGAAATGACCTGGAATTGTCCAGATACGCAGTGATTTAATGAACCTTGCCATTGCCCTCTTGGACTTTTGTTATATCTGCATCTATTTACCACTTTATTCTTTAGTGTTGCTACATAGATATGGCAAATACTTCTCCCAAGCTATGTCTCTTAAATTCCAATCTAAGTTTTTATAATCATGTGGATATTTGATCACAAAACAGCCTACAAAAATCTTCTTATATCACCAGCCCTCTAGGTCCTCATTCTCTGTCAGAATGGCTCTCTGTAAAATCAAATTTTGTACCATGAAGTCATATGCCTCAGTTTTAGACTTGTCTTTTCCTCAGTTAACCTCATGCCCTAAATGCAAGCTTTTCCCTAAGGCTATCTTTTCAGTTAGCCTGTCAACCCAAATTTATTAGGATTTGGGAAATGGACATCATCTTCTTTCAGCAGTCTTCACTAGATAAATCTTCTTAGCTCTTTACAGAATTCTCCACACCCTTTGGTTCCTGAATTGGCAGTAGACACTATTATTGGCATCACAAGTGATACTAGTGCGCTTTAAAATTCTGAATCCATGGCTCTCTCCCTGTGTTTTCAGCAATCCTTACAATCCCATATTGCTGGACAGAACAAAGTAGTTGTGTCACAATGTTCTCCTCATTCAGTTTCATAATAAACAAATGTCATCATGAAAAGGGCACACATCTAACATTCATTGTGAAGGTCTATTTTTCAGTTGTCATGCAAGAGCTCAGGCATTTCAGTTCCTTTGCTTTTGTATTCGCATACCACAATGTTAGATAATTTCAAGTTGAAAATAATAGGTCAACTATTCCATCTCCCTGCCAGTCAAGAATTTTTTATTGCAGTATGTTGATAAATTCATTACCCACTCCTGGCAAACGCTAATTGGTAAACTAGAGTTTTTCTCTAACTGAAAGTAACTCAAAGTACTTAATATATTTGTGAAGGTGAAAACAAATGCTTCTTCCCATAAAACATCTCTAAGTTACTTCAGAAGGCAAATGCTTTAGTTTAATTTAGATACCAACCAACTACTTCCTTTGTCATGGTTAGATCATGTATTTATCCCTTCCTAATTCTTCCTCCTCACTGGTCTCAGTAAAACAAGATCATAAAACCAACATAGGAATGACAAAAAAGCATTAAGAAATAAATCTCTGAAAAATTAAAATCCTTCTGATTTCATTATCTAAAATAATCACATTACAAAACAGAATCTTTATCAAAAACCATATGCTAATTATAAAAACCTGAATATATCTATTAAAGAAAAGCAAGCTTTTTCTCCTTAATTACCTAATAAACAAAACAGGGGGAGGAGCAATGCAGGCAGTCATAAGCATTAAGAAATAAATCTCTGAAAAATTAAAATCCTTCTGATTTCATTATCTAAAATAATCACATTACAAAACAGAATCTTTATCAAAAACCATATGCTAATTATAAAAACCTGAATATATCTATTAAAGAAAAGCAAGCTTTTTCTCCTTAATTACCTCATAAACAAAACAGGGGGAGGAGCAATGCAGGCAGTCACTAAAATATTTTTCTTATTACTCAAATTTGCCATCTTTTTCACTAAGCATAGATTTGAGTATGTTTCTTAGAAAACACAATAAACATACATTTAAAAGTAAGACATCTCTGGCATAAATTCTAATATAAACTAGTTGTTCTGAGACTAAGACAGTTTTACCTTGGATGTTTATTTTTAATTGATTTGGGTTTTATTTTCACAAACTTGTACAGCATATTTCCAAGATCTCATATGAATAAGCGTCTTAATGAAATAATAGAAAAAGTAACCAAATAGCCCACCCAGAGAGGAAAAGCAATCTGATGAGCATAGCAAAGATCTTGAAGATCAGAAAAAGCAAGGATGAGGAAAGGATTTCCAAAAATTGAGCTAAGTCAAATTCTGCAAAGGAAATTTAAACAAGCAACAAAGTATTTGGTATCCTTGCAGATAAAAAGATATCCACAGTGCAGTTGAGATTGCTTCAGAGTTAAAGGTATGGTCCACATAATATGTGCTTTAATCTCAAATTTTTATAATAGTGAGATTGAACACAAGCAAATGCCAACAGGAAATGAGCACACAGAATAGAAATCATCATATTGGATGTGGAAATGCATGATCATAGTCTAATAGTATTCATTAAAGTATATTGGCATAAGAAAGCCAAATCAAGCAGCTATGAGACATACATAATCCACCCAAACTGAGTGACACACAGTTTACTGACATTCAACTCACATCCACTTTTATTTAATGTGTAGAAGTGTTCCTGGTAACTACAGCTATGCTAGTCCAATTCAAATGTTTACAAAGTTTTAGAAAATAATTTGAAAGAAAGTTGAATTGATCCTTGTGATGAAGAAAAGGGCCATATACTAGAAGGCAATATGGGTTTATTGGAGGAAGACTGTGTCAGATAAACCTTGTGTTTTTTTCTTGGAGAATATCACTTATTCTACAGGTAAAAATGAAACTATTACATGTTGAGCATACCTGGAGTGCAGAACAATAACTGAACCTGTGCCACTGCTAAATGATTAGTCAAATTAGTAGAGATGAGTCAAGCTGATGCCAGGTAGGGAAAACACATCTCCTATAGAGGGAAATTACCCTACATTCTTCTTAAGTTTTAGTTACTTTTCTTATGTTTTAGTTACTTTAAAGTAGATATATATTCAGGCTTTGGAAGCCTTCGCATCCTCCTGCCCTGGAGAGATATATTGTAACATGAAGCCAGAGTCACTCTTCCTCTTGTGAGGTCCCTGTCCTGCTTGTTGCAGAATGGCCCTTTTTGCAAACAGAAGGAGAGAAGGAACTCTTGAAACCCTCGGCCCAGAGGTTCAGATGTCTGCAATGCAAGGCCTAGGCTGGTGCAGCACAGCTGTGGGTCCTCAACTCAGTTTTACTGAGAAAAAGGCTGTTAAGATGTGAGAAGGTGTTTGAGAGAAAGCCAGGTGATGTAAGGAAAAAAAAAAAAGAGCAAAACCACAGAGTGTCATTGGGAGAAGAATTCAAGAAGAAAAATACTGACATGAAGAGGTATAAAACCAAAAGAAAAATACACAGAAGTGGATGGCAGCAACTCAGCAACAGTGACAGTCCAGGTTGGTCTGTTCCAAGAAGCAGGAGAAGTTGACGCTTCCTAACCTGACTGACAATTGCCTGGCCAGCAAACACTATTCAAGGGCCTCACTGAGGTGGTAGGTATATTAATATTAACAGTTTTTCAGATGTATCTGTCTGCTGTGTGTATTCATCAACAAATAATTGCTCTGTACTCCTAAAGTCTGTACATCCTTCTTGCTGAGTCCCTCTGCATATGGTAGACATTGCCTAAACAAAACGATGCAGACAGGGAAGTTTACATTCCCATCTAGAATGGGAATGGTGGCCCAAGCATTTCTTTGTGATGTGTGAACTACAAATTCAAATCCCACACAGACTGAGGACTCACATCTTCTACCTTTAGGGGAAACATTCAAATTGCTAGACTTACATGTAAAAAAGTTACCATCGCACAGAATGATAGAGGGACATACATATTCAGAGCATGACCACCAAATCAGACTGTAGATCTGACAGGAGAAAAAAATACAAAAATAAAATATAAAACCCCCATACTACTCTCTATCCAAAGAGTGTTAGGCAGGAGGTAACTGCCTAAGCAGCCAGCTTGGCAGACAGGGTCCACAGTTGAGCCTCTATGGTGTCCAGAATTAGGAAAATATAGAAAGGTTTTCATGGATACTGTGTGCCTGTGGAGGTCACAGGCAGTTTTTCAGGATGATTCTCCTGAATTTATACGCATAAGTTTTGTCTAAAATGTCACTTAGGATCTTAAACGTATTTTTTTATTTCACCCCAAGTGGAGCAAGGACATGAAAACAAATGCTTAGTCAGATGGCTGATTTTTGGAGGTTAGAAGAATATGGCTAGTTTAACCTAGGGTAATGAATCCCACAAGTATGACATATAGGAAGAAAGGTATACTGGCTGCAAACCAAATGGATATAAATTGTCCATGGATAAATTTAGGTTTGAAACTAGAAGACCTTCCTTGCCATTAGTGATTTGCAGTTTGGAGTACGATACAATAGGAGTGGTGGTACGGAGAAATGCAGCTAATTTCAATATAAGATGTGATTGCCAACAAAATCACTCAATGATTCATGAAATCCTACCAGTTTTACAAACCACATTCCTGTAATAGTACTCATGAGGAGGATGCATTGTATTATTAGCATTAAATAGACTCATAGCATTTAGCCGACTTTAAATGTCAAGTTATCTTTCAGCCACCAAAGAGAGACTTTAAATGTCAAGTTATCTTTCAGCCACCAGATCACAGAAATCCACAAAAGCTGGTTCAGGTAAATGTAAAGCGTTAACTTAAACCAAAAACCAGCAAAAATTCCTGCAGAATAAAGAATTTTGTCAACAGAAGGAGGAAGGGATTACTTTTTTAGTTTGAGAATGCCTTTTTTTTTGTTTGAAGTTGCAATCAAGCTGAGACTGTTATCTGAACAATGCAAAAAGATGACCAGCTTTTTTCTTTTTCTCAAATAAAGGCTTTCAATATGTGATTGAGGAAGACCAAGTTATCTCAGTATCTCAGATTATTGTCATTAATTGATAAGCTTACTTTTAAGCCTTCAAAACTATGAAATAAAATAAGATATTTTCAGCTGTTTTCATTGCAGAGTTGTGTACGTACCCAGTTACCACTACTTATGTGAATTGTTGGTGTATATGTTAAAAGTCACAAAAACTGACATGACAAAAAATGGATTTTATGTATTTATTTCTGCTGCCACAGGGAAGCCAATATAGCAAAACCAAGTGAGAGACTCTTACCTATTTTTCCTGCATGCATCAGGAGAAATATTTGCTATATGCTTCCTGGCTGCTGCTGTGCATAGCTATTGAAGACAATGATTGCTATCCAGGCTTATGCAGCTCAATTATGGTATATACACAAAAGCCTCAAAAGACTTTGGTCAGTGTGTTGGAAGATACAACCAATATCAAAATACGAACAGAATCAAGCTTACTTCTCTTTATGTCAACTTTGAAGTGCAACAGAAACCTAGAACAAAAAAACGCTAAAAAAATGATACTTAACCTTTGCCTGTTCAAAGGCATTGCCACTGACAGTGCTGGTATTTGTTCTGAACTGTGATACCTTAGCATACAGCCTGCTTGATGAGTTGCCATTTCTGCATGCTGCTGTAAGGCACTTTACTTTTTTTACTTGGTGTCTGATGGGCAGCAATAAAAGTAAAATCTATTTATTCTATGGCTGCAGCCCACAATCTTCTGTCTTAGATTATGGGAATTCTAATCATTACTGAAGGAAATAAAGCGGTTCTAATAAAAGAAATCTTAAATTTCTGAAGGCTGTTTTAGCTTGCCACCTTTAGAATAAAACATTTTGGAGTAAAGCTGTCATTAAATCCCTTAAAAATTACCTCTTGATTTTTTTTGCCTTCAGTTGCTTTAAGTATCTTCCAGCATCTCTTAATGGCAATATATGTCATGCTTTTAGAGGGAGAAAGAAACATTCCAGACTATTAGAAGACATATTCAAATCACATAAATTCAAGTTTATTGGAATTACTGTATTATTATTCAGTGTGGTCTAACTGAACACTTATTCTTTAGGCTGTTAAATCTTATTTGTAGCTTAGTATTGTTCAAAAGACTTAGGCACTACCTAAGCAGGTGAGAAAGCAGGATTTCCACTAAACTGTGGATGTGTATTGTGCAGACATTTATAACTGCGGTTGGTAACTTTTACCTTCAATGGAGAAAAAGAGGAACATTTAGAAGGCAGTTAATCTCATCTGTCATAGGACATTAGATAAAAAGACTGGCACTTTAAAAGTGCCTGTTTGTGTCCACTGACTATAGGGCAAGAGTGTAGTTGATTAGACCAGTTACTCACGTCTACAGCTGACCTAGTGAATATCACCTTGATTTTTGAGCTGGAAGAAACTGCAAAAAATAGGAAAAGAATAAAGATAGCGGAGAATGCACAATGGCAATGAGATAGCATTGACCAATACACTGGGTGCATAGTTACCCCCCAAAATCTGCTCTGGAGCCTTTATCTTGAATGCGGTGACTATGCACAACCACTATTTGGATCTTCCCCTCCTTTTTGTTTTTCCTTATCCTTAACGTCTTCCATTCAAGTTTGTATTTGCTCACTAACAGAAGCTTTCAGGGACTCTGAATTTCCGAATAAACACATTTTGGATGCCGGACTGATAACAACAGCATAAGAGCTCAAAAAGGTGCCAAACAGTCCACCTATGTTTCTATAGTGTTGGTACATCCCAAGAAATCCTTCTCTACCTTGTTATTATCCTGTCAAACAAAGCCTGATGACCTCCACAGGTCCCTTTCAACTGCAACCATTATGTGATTCTGTGAATGTGCTAAAAACTGATATACTGGCACCAGAAACTGTAACATTTTATTCAGTCAAAAGGTTTCAAAGAATACCCCCTAAAATCTAAAACCTTAAATAAAAAGGTCTATTTTACAGAGTGGTAGAACAATCAGCAAGTTATTCCTAATGCCCTAAGATTTTGCTTTGGCTCCAGAAAAAAAAGATAGCTCTCATGGAACTTTGTCAGCTGATTTGTTGTCGATCCCTTCTTTTTCTCCCACACCAAGTGTTAAAGGAAGAGAATTGTAAATACTGCAGCAGATTACCAGAAAAGTACAGAGGAATCAGTGTTTCTCCCATGTGTCAGGAATTATCTGGTCCTTAATTTTAATAGGGTTGGGACTGCTGAATATTCCACTCAATTATGAACAGATGAAATACGGAATATGACAACACAAGGATGACCTACTTCCTCAAATGATGACAACTCTGAAATGTGTATGCCCTTACCTTACTTCAAGATACATCCCATCACTTTCAGAAAGAGTTCAAATTTTGTGTCATTTTAGCAACTGCTCTTGTTTGGGAATTTTAATTTTAGTAATTAAATTTGTCAGATAATGGGATTTCTATGTGTATAGTGTCTGTGTGTACTTTAATTTTCTTTAGTTATTTTGCTGAAGACCCTTAGAGGCTTAGAATTATGCTGTCAATGCTCAAAAACGTATCACTAGTGTATATATCATCACAGATGCAAAAGAAGCAAAGCTGTCAAAAAATAACTGTTTTTTATTGTGGAGGGGGAACATTACTATACTTGTTTTTACTCTGCATCTAACTGCACTGTCATGTGTTTGTTGTTCTTTTTTCATGCACTGTTATAACAAGATAACTAATAGTCCTCCTTTGTATTGGCAGGTTTAGCTGTAAGGGTGCTGTTACCCAAAACAAAGGAATGAGCCTTCCTCCTCAGTCTTACTCACACACAGAAATTCCCATCAAGCATTTTACTACCTCTGGCAACCACTTCTTTTGTTACGATGGCAAAACCAACCCCAAGGAAGGAAAAAACCAACAAAGTGGATATGGGCATCATCCAAAGGCCAAAGAAGCCACTGGAAGAGCCTTCAAGACTTCAATAAATTGGGATGATTAAGATCTGTGTACACTTTGAGAAATTCTAGATTACAATGAAAATACACAAACATTATCTGAAATGGTATAAACCTTTTTTACAACTGTGCAAGGAAAAGATTCTGAGACTGTAGCTCCTTTAGACAATTATATATCATACTTGCAGCATCTGTCATGATAACATTGAATGATCTCCAGGTGCTACCACAATACAAATTTGTAATAATACTAACTTCTAATTCACACGGAATGATACCCTGTAAGCCTATGGGTTGAATGTTTTAATTAGCGAATCTATAAAATTGAATATAGGAAAGCCTGTTAATAGTCAATGTTTTATCAAGGGAGGGTTAAAAAAGTCTCTCCTATAATAAATATCCTCTTGATTTTCCACCTCTACCAAAGATTCATTAAAATATGTATCCTACTGTTGATTTCTTTAGTTCAAATGGAGAATATCTACCTTATGTACATACTTTATGTTTTTACCTTTACATACAAACTTTACAGACTCTATACTATAGCTTTGTTTTAGAATACATACTGCCATCTATTTATTTTTGTATTGCCAATATTAACATCTGAAGAGTTAGATATGTGGAGTGGCATTTAGTTTGGGGTATTGGGTTTTCTGCTAAAGTGTAATACTCCAAGTTTTTTTCAGAGTGCTTCCACAGTTACCTGCTGTCCTCTAGTCAAAGGAAGAACCCATCCCTATCACCCCAAGTCAGTGTACCCTTCTTTTGCTGTGTTGAACTCCATAAAAGGTAAGAGGATCCATAGGGGAATCAGATCTACCCTTACTCACACCACAGTTTCCTTCTCTGGCAGGAAACTATGCATGCTCAATAGTGCAAGCTATATTGGTAGTCACAGGTATTCATGATATTGCCTTAAAAGTTAATACAATTTTTAGAAACCAAGCAGCCAATCAAAAAAACATGAACTAGATTTCTTTTTCATTTTGTTTTTTTAAGACTTTAAGATATTTTTTAACATTCACTTTTACAACAAAATATGCATGAAAATCAGATGTGGAGAGCTTTCTGTCCTTTCACATTAATGACAATACCATGTTTATATTAAGCAGTCTTCCAATCCACAAAGTCCATCCCAGCATGTTTTCAGTATTATTTTGGAATCTCACTTTCCACTCACAAAAGACACTGGAGATTCAGTATTTACTTCCAGAATAAGAAGATAATAATTACATTCATAAACATATTTCAGCACGTATCTGACAGTCATAGTCAGATGACAGTTGTTGCAATGACATTCTCTTTCACAGGTTCTTCTAAAGAGATTCCCAATTGGATCACTAAAACAATTTCAATTTACTTGCATCCATGACAAATGAACGTGCTGTTGTGGATTAATTAAATAGCAGTATGTGACCTCCATTTACATTGTTCTTAACTTGCTTTGATAGTATTATTCTAGTTATTCCATGTAGATCATATAGACCAAAGAAATCCAAGGTTGCGTTAGTGTCTGAAGTAATATTATAGTAAAAGACAGTTTTTAATAACTGGATATTTACAAAGTAGTTTACTCTGAGCTTTAAAAATGTTAGGTTATTGTAATCCTTCTTGGCTATATGTAGATGTTGAGTAGCCGTCGTATGCTCCTTTGCACCCTTTATTATAACAGTTTCAAAGAGTGACTGTTTTCTCTGCTTTCTAGCAGGTGATTCACTATTCCCCCCACAACTGGTCAGCAGAGAGCGTGAGTATTCCCATCCCATCGTTGCTATTATTTGTTCTTAACTGACAAAATGTCTAGTGTCATGGATGGCACTAAAGCAACAAGCAAGTCCATCCCCCGAAGAGTTTGCGGTCTGTTCAGTCCTGTGTTCAATGTTGACCTTTTATGGAGAGTCTAGAGGAAAATAATTTTTGTTCTCAAACTAGGGCTTAGCTATAGAACTAGATGAGATGAATTCTGTAGCAAAAAGGAGAACTACTCTTAACGTTTCAGGGTGCCTAGTGCTCAGTGGATCTTTATCACATCTCAGAATCTATATTTGATGCTAAACTACAAATACAACCTTCTTATCTGAACCTTAATGGATCATATTAATAAACAGCTCAACCATTCTCTGTAAAATCTTTTTTATTTTGGTCATCCCCATTAGAAATACAGAGACAACTGATATACATCATTATTCTGAAAAGTCTTTTTGCATTTTGTTTGCTCTTGCAAACCAATAATTCTAAAACTAACATGTATAGTTAATTTCAACAATATGCTTTGCAAAAACAATAATCTCTGCTAAGACAGATTGAAATGTGTCTGCCTTTTGCTCATATTTAGTCTATTACTGCATGAATTGTCCTTTTTACGAAGAGAGATCTGCATGCTATTTCACATAAGTGGAAGTGGCTGATCTATACTCCAAGTGAAATGCTATGGAGGAGGATGGAAATACTTACTTAAAGAATAAAAGGTGGGGTTTTTTTCACTCCTAGCTCCATCCAGTCTCACCTAAATTTTAATACTCAACTGAGGAGCTAAAGTTTTGACCCTGGCTACTCAAATTCACTTACCAGTCTATGGGACGTTATCTCCAGATATGAACATCATTGGCAGGCTGACTACTGTATCTGTTCCTGATTAGGGAGAGAGCCTGCAGCAAACTATGCTCCAGACAAATCTCACTTCAAGGATGAATTTGAGATGTGCTGAGAGCCTACCCTAAAGTTCAAAGATAAAACTTTCTTAAAATGATAGCCTGAAGTAAGGTCCTAAATCTGTAATCTGATACCTAAATAAATGGTCTGGTTTTTGAAAGCTCTAAATACCTACAGACACTTCCACTGACTCCCATTTTTCAGTTATTCTATTCTGTTAGAATCTTACTTTAATCAGAACCACAGTGTGCATATGTTTCATCACTTTATGTTTATTGTAACTTGGCTTTATCATTTGAATTTATTATAATTTAGTAATGATTTATGTATAATGTTTGCTCTCTGTGTTATGTGACTGATATATGAATCCTTTAGGTGCCTGAAAATGAGGGGAAAAGGCAAAGAAACAAGCAGACAAAAAGACTGGGGAATAATTCATAGTCAAGGAAACAGACTATTCTCAAGGAAGAGAGCACAGGTCCAGCAGAAAGTGAAGGAAAATCACTTACCAGGCTTTGGAAAAGTATATTAATCATTAACTACAAATACAGTAAGAAGGTTGCATATAACTATTTCCTGATATACTGGCAGCTGCCATGACAGTAAAGAGATAATAAAGCAAACAAAGGAAATAAATATGGTGCTATTACATCTGTGCAGAATGACCACGACTTTGTGTGATACGATACATGCTGAGAAGCACATACACCTTCCAGCAACTTCTTGAGCTCTTCCCAATGGACATCTCTCCTAAACACCCAAACTGAGGAGGTGACAACTGTACTGACTTCCCTGCTTTAAGATCACGACAAGGGCAGTGTGAAGAGATGGCAGAGCACAGGAGCACAGAAAGTCACAGCTGCCATCTCCTACAAAAACACTGGCTGGTTTTGCAACTTACGGGTCAGAATAACACTTTATCATGAGGTGTGGCCATTTTCACTGATAAGAGGCAAATTCCCAAGCTTCGAGGCAATGCAGTCCAAAGTCCAGGGACAGGCAAAGGGAGAGATGAGGTGCAGGTGCAAAAGGGGAAAACCAAGCTTTTTTAGTGTCTTGGCTTCTGCCTCCTTTGAGATTTATGCTGATTATGTCTCAAGAAGACTATGGTAGATGCAATTTAACTAATACTAATCTTTCCTGTGTGTCCTGCTCTTTGATTTTACTTTGCACTTTCCTGCCTACAATTTTGCCCTTGTACAGCCACACAATAGGAAATACTGGAAAGATTGTCTTAAAAAGGAATATGCCATTTAGTCAGCAAGATAATCCTGTGAAACACTGTAACTCAAAAAAGGGGAGCATGCTGTGTACTTCCATAATTTGGCAAATATGTACATGAAGGATTAAAAATAAAACATTTTTCTTGGAAAACTTCAGACCAATATTAATTAAAATTTCTTCTCAATATTTCTTACAGAAACATGCTTGCAATCTGTTTAAAAGCATAACATACTGTGATGCTACAGCATGACTTAAAGCAGATGTTTTCTTGGCGTTTAATGTGCAAATAAATCCTATATACTCCAGCAATCATACATAATAAGCTTGGGTTTACTTTCAAGAGACACCATGAGTACAATTATGCAAAGGAAATAAGAAATAATCTAAACCCATGTAAGTCTGCCCAAAACAAATGTACTGCTAACTCTCAATATAAATATTAAATATAAGAGGTTTTAACTGCTAAGAAAAAACCCCCACAAAACAAACCAAAGACAGTGAAATTAGAGGACTTAATATTTCTGTCTCATTAGTGTTAAAAATCAGTGGCAGCTCCATGGAAGTAAGTAAGGGTAAGACCCCAAAATATTGAGTTGAACTATGGTATGAATACTGTTTCCCAATGGACTTGCAATGCCTGGTAATAGACACATGGATTATGCTGTTACCTCATGCCAAAGTTTTGTAGTCAGGGTAAAACCTCAAACTATATCATCCACAGAGTGGACTCCAAGAGTGCATTCATAAAATGGAGCTTTTTAAAATATTAACCTTATTTGTATTTTATGATGAAGTATTTGTTTCTGTAAGACTGAATAAGTTTTAATAAAAACATTACAATTATTTCTCAACAAAAATACCAAATATTTCCAATCTCCTGGAATGCTACATTAATTACTTGAAGATTATTTGTTTTAACCTTGTAAAATTCAGGTTTTCACATGTCTTAAAATACACACAGTACTGCTTTAGTGATTTTGAAGCGGGGAAAAAAAATCTGCAAAGATAGCAAAAAATAAAGCGCCCCTGAAATGATCTCCCTGCAGTCCTTAGTTGCTCTTCCACTACTTTTTGCTATCTCCAGAAGAATAAAGAATCCTCTCACAGCAACTATGTTAGCTCAGCTTTAATACTAATTACACAATTACTTAGCTAGTTAAGATGATTCAGAATTTCTCCTTGATGAGAAGTCAGAGGATCCCTCCCCACATCTTCAGCCAATTGCTCTAAGGTATTAAATTTTTCATGAAAAGAGCAAATCAATAATCTTACACTCATACATGTATGAGTGATACATAGATGGTCATTCACACGCATACACATGTATGCAGAACACTGTAGGAAGCCAAACAAACTCACTCAATATATTCATAGATTCTTATGGCCAGAAGGGGCCATTATTCTCAACAGATTTGATCCTTTAATGCCAAAATCCATCTAGTTTCACCAAGCGGTTTCTATTCTCAAACTTTCAGCATTTCTTTTAGAAAGATATGCAAATTTATGGGGGAGGAACTTGTCCATCTTCAAAGCTAATTGTTCCAATAATTACTCTATCTGTAGAAAATTTTTTACATGTAGACTCTTAGATAACACAAAAAATACAAAAAAAGCTAGTGAAAATATGAATTTTTAATTGTATTTGTCTTTCTAAAGAATCATATTAAAACTTCAAAAAGTTAAACTTTAAAGGAAGTATTGCAAGACCAAAATTCATGTGATACAAGGTCAGCACTCTCCTACATCATGTAGCTGGACTATAAATCTCTGTTATACTCACAGTCCCTTCTGGCAACAAATATCACAGTTATTTTGTCATGAAAATAGCTTCCGTTTTAAACCAGACAAAACTCTACAACAATACTGCTAAAAACTAAAATAAATATGGCTGTACTTATTTTGAAATCACACAATTTCCATTTGTATTTTAAATCATACTTATTGGTTTTGTACCTTATGTCAGATTTAACAAACCTTATTCTTGTGGTTAACATCACATTTGAATCATTCTCACAGTGTCAGCAGAAACTGCATGGAAGCTTAACTTTTATCTTGAAAGCACAGTCTGTCTTCAACCGTGTTTTAAAAGGGTATTTGATGCTAAAATGACCTTAGTAAAACTTTTAGATATATTGCAGATGGTAGAAAACTTTCAGAAATATTTTAAAATACTTTTAATCTAAAATTTTACTGAGCTTTAAGGTTAACTGCTCTTTTTACTCTATTGACAAGAACCCATCTTCCTTCTGGAAGTAAACCGTTCTCCTACTTTACTTCTACACCCAAAATATTAACATCTGTCACAAAAGTGAACAAAAATTTTAATTTTCTAAACCTTGGACTGAATTCTATCTTTTTATCCCTTATTTAAAAAAAAACAAAAAATAAAAAACAACCTTAACATAAATAGCAAATAAGTAAATAAGAGCAACATTCATTTGAATTTTCACATTGTTAGCTTTTGTTTCTTCATGATTCCCTATGTGGGCTACAATAGCTATCTAATCAAATGTGTTGCCGTTATTTGGAATAGACTGATCTTATTTTCTTATTGAAAGTCAATTTTCAAGTCTTAATTAATCTTGAAGCATTTGCTCATCCCTTGAAACACTCTTTTAAAGAACCCATTTACATCATAGATAACATAACATGATGCAGTCTTCCAGGATGAGCAATACTAATGTCAGCTTCTAATTAATTTAATTGTAGGTTCCCTATTAAGTCAAAAACAAACATCTGGAGATAAAAATGATGAAGAAGTCAATAGCTCTCAGTTGTTTGTTGAAAAGTCAAAAGTGAAAAAAAAACAAACCCCAAAACTTCTTCCTTCATAAGTTTTGTATTACTTTCTTCTCCCCATCTCTTTCCTCTCTTCCTAGTCGGGGGTGGGGGACGGGGGAGAAAAAAGAAAAAAAGAAGATGACAGAAGAGAAGCTGAACAAGAAAAGAGTCAGCTGGGTTAGACATGTCATAAACAAACACACAAAACGCATTTTTTTCTGGAAAAGGGTTGTTAATGAAAAAAATGTGTTCATCTCTGTTTGTGGGCTATGACAGTCCAAATTCAGCCAATGGAATTCAGGTGATTAGACTAAACTGAGGGTCTTACCAAGATAGCACCTCCACTGTTCTGTGTAAAAATCCCGAGCAAAAATTTTACATGCATTTTTATGTAATTTTATTCTTCTTCAGAGAGAGATCCACAGTTTTCTCTGCTATTTATAACCTCTCCACTCTCCTCAGGATAGTCATATAAGTAGTGGTCTGAAATAATGAAATAACAACATTTTACAAAAAATGAAGTGGAAGAGACTTTGCTGGTTATCTCTAAATCTCCTTATTTTTCTAAAATTATCACAATTTCCAGAAAAAAACCACAGCCTTTTGGTAAAACCATTCAAAATAATTGTTTAGTTCTTGGCTTTGTGGCACCTGAACAACTTAGCTAGTTTATTGTCACCTTAATTTGCTTATTAAAAAAACAGGATATAATTTTTTTACGTTTGGTCCATTTTTTTTAAAGAAAGATATCTTTGGAAAAGAAACTTACTCATATTTTTATGCAACTATATAGTTTAAATTAGGAGTTCTCATTTACATTCTTTTAAAAAAAAAAAATCATATATATCATGTAAGCCAATTTAAAAAAAAAATAAACATCAAAGTAACCTTTTTGGTAAAATAAGCATCTGCTTGAATAAAAAAAAAAATCAATTATGCTACATATTGGTAGAAATTTTAAATAACCACAGACAGCAAGAGCCTTTGTAAACATGGGTTACCGAGAGCTGCAGACATAAATGCATGAAGAGTGTATTACAGAGATCATAACTCCAGATGTATGGCACAGAGAATTCAAATTTCATTCTAAAATATAACAGAAATAATCATAGCTATATTATAGTCTATGTAATCGATTCCCAAGTCGTTGACACTAGAATAATATACAGTGTGCTTGTAAAATGAACCATTTATGGAGCTCTCTTCAAAGAAACATCTCTAGGCAATGAAGTGGAAAGTTCACATCTGTCTTCAAGGGCAGAACTGGAAGCAGTTTCCAGTGTGCAGAAGTGAAATTTTGTACATCAAAGCAGTTACAATTATGTCCTCCAATAATCTGCATTTAACATAAATCCAGTACTTCAGAAATAATCTTTTTTATTTAAAGATGGCACTTGGATACAATCATTCTAATTATTCTGCAAAGACAACTAAGCAGATTTTTTTAAAAAGCTTGAATTTTTACTGCTGTGTTTTCAGATATTTTGCAGTATAAATTTACTTTTTTCTGTTTTGAATACAATCAAAATATACTTAAAGCAGTAATTCCAACATTAAAGTGTTTAAATTACACTGATATCTGTAAAAAACTAAAAAACTAAAAAAAAAAAAAATGTGCAAAAAATTGTTTCAACCGACTATTCATTCCCTAGTCATGTTTGGGAAGTTAAACCATAACCCAAAATGCCTAGCTAGATTCATAAAATTCACCATTCATGAGTTTGTTTAGGAGATCTTATTGTTGGTTGAACATCTACCTGTGTAACCAATCTGACAGATTCATTTTATCATGGCATTTATCATTGTTTTGCTTAAATCTCCCTGATTATGCGACATTGGCACTTAGAAAAAACATTAAACTTAAATGCTACTTTTCTATCATAGTTAAAAAATGTACATTACAACTATAATGCATTATAGTTAAGCTGCAGATAGCTCAGAAATTACTAGCTCTTTTCAGTTCTCTCTTTCCAATGGAGTATTCACCCAATAAATCTTCACTGGGCATTGCATCTTTCAAAACTAATTCGTTGATATTTTTCAGTAAGTATGCTGTATAGTATTACCAAAACATTCCTTAGAAATGACTTATAAGAATAATATTGCTATCAATAATCATTAATGAATTTCACTGGTGATCTTGATCATGCCAGTAGGAAAACAAAGCCATATCTGAACAACATTGAGTATTTTAGGACAAAAATTTACCTATGTAATTGCAGAATAAATTGTGCTGATTGACTGACTTAAATCAACAAACCCAATGAACTGATTTAATAAGCACATGCACAAACAGAAGTAGGAAATGGTCTAAGAGTTTAATAAAAATCTGAATAAAACAGCAAAACTCAATAATTACAAAAGTTGGGGAAAACAGACTGTACCACAGTGTAAGGCTTGACAGGATGAATGCTCAGAGGCATCACTGAAAAGAACTGGGAAACTCAACTGCTGGAGAATGAAGCGCAACAAAACCAAAGGACCTTGGGCAGCTCCAAGTTAACAAACAACACCCTTTACTCTCTTTCCATCAATAAAGATCCTTCTGAGAAAAAAGCTGATTTAAAAAAGGAGAAGAGTGCGGCTCTGTCTGCCAAGCCTTCATGCTTCAATAAGTAATTTGTGTTATATAACAGCAGTAAGTACGGTAACAATACACTTTAAGAAAAATACATATCTGTAGGACTAGCTATTCTGCTTTTAGACCTTCCTCTCTAAAACCTGATGAACCCTCTAGGAAGTTGTATGTTTGCTGGTTTGATTTGAAAAACATGTCATTGTGAATCTGTTGTAAAAGCTTACTGTCTGCCAAAGCATGGGGTTGAAAACTGATGTCCAAATATAATTCTTAAGAGCTTCTTCCTAATATGAATCAGTTTTAATCAGTATGTCAGAAAATAAATCCATTTTGTCAAAAGGACTAGCCAAAGCATCTACGCTTGATAGAGCTTTTTGTGCAACCAATTAGAAATAAACTCACTGATAATTCCAGAATTATTGGAGATAAGAGAATATGTCCTACCCAGTCTGAATAAAAAAAACTGTAAGTAAATAAAAGACTCGTTTGAAGCTTTAGAAAGTATTAAAAGTCATACGGAATATCATGCAGTACTTCAAACTCAGACTACTTTTCTTAAATGCCACTCAACAATGTGAATGCGGTTTATATTTGCTGCCCAAAACCACCCACAACCCTTCTCAAGCTGACCCAGAAAGGTTCTACTTGGTTTAAACTCTCCATGTTTAGCTGGGAAGTGTCATCATCTTATGTTATCTTTACAATGATAAAAGGCATGAAATATTTCTAAAATGTCTTCTTGTGAAAAAACTGCACGACCACATTACATTTTTATAAAGTGTGCGTATTTCTAATGAGACACTAGAAGATGGCTCCGTGAACAAAAAAGCATTGTACAATAAAGCAAACCAAGGGAACCTGGTGTTGTGGTTTAACCCGGCAGGCAGCTAAACACCACACATCCATTTGCTCACTCCCCTGCTCCCCAGTGGGATGGGAGAGAGAATCGGGGGGAAAAAAAGTAAAATTCATGGGCTGAGATAAAGACAGTTTAATAGGACAGAAAAGGAAGGGAAAATAATAACAACAATAACGGTGATAAAAGAATGTACAAAATAAGTGATGCACAATGCAATTGCTCACCACTCGCCAGCTGATGCCCGGCCAGTTCCTGAGCAGCGGTTGTCACCCCCCAGCCAGCTCCCCCCAGTTTATGTACTGAGCATGACGTCCCATGGTATGGAATGTCCCTTTGGCCAGTTGGGGTCAGCTGTCCTGGCTGTGCCCCCTCCCAGCTTCTTGTGCACCTCCAGCCTTCTCAGTCGGCAGAGCATGGGAAGCTGAAAAGCCCTTGACTAGTGTAAGCACTGCCTAGCAACAACTAAAGCATCGGTGTGTTATCAACATTATTGTCACGCTAAATCCAAAACACAGCACTGTGCCAGCTACTAGGAAGGAAATTAAGTCTATCCCAGCCGAAACCAGGACACGTGGAAAATGTCATCTGAGAGCAACAGTGAGCTTGCATTTTAGGAAGCTCAGAGGATTGGTACATTTTTTGTGCTATCTTCTGTTCTCATTACAGTTTGACAGTTTCCACCAGAACAAATTAAGTTTGTGATATTTTCTGTTCTCATTACAATGTTTGTGACAAGAATGCATTATAAATTTGCCATTTTCTATCCCTTTTACAATCATTGTTACAAGAATAAATTATATCAGCGTTCATGGCTGATAGTTTATCACTCTGTGCACAGATCCACTAGATAGATAGATAAGCAGTATCTGACTTTAATCTCACATTTACCTGGTGAGATTTACAAGTGTCATCAGTAAAACTGAGGCCTTTGCAAATTTATGCAAATGTCATGTCAGATATAAGTAAACATGAGGCTATCTACAGAGTTCAGGTGCAAAATCCCCAGAGTATCTGGTGCAGCAACAGATGAGCTGGGAATAAATAATATTTATCTCTCTCTTCTTTAGTCTTTCCTTCTGATCTAGGCCATATATTATAAATTCTACTCAGTTTCTGCAGACATAATTTATGTTTTCCAAAAGATCACTCTTTCTCCAGACTCCACCATTCTTTCTCCTGTCCTACATGGATGATGATGTGTTGCATTAAGACAGTTTGCTTATTTCAGGATGTCAAAGTCCTGCTCTGACTTTAATTCACAATGCTCATAAGAAAAAGCTAAGAACCATTACAGCATTCTGTGGAATAATCAAAATGTAACTGGAGAAGTTATGATTTATTTTAGACATCTAGTGAACCAGACACAAGTCCAGAAGTTGACCTCTAGTTCAGCATCTGTATTTCCTCTTCCTCCTGGCTCACATCAATTTTGAGGAAATCCTGTTTTATATTTGGGTAGAAAAGGGAAACAAAGGAAAAGGAAATATCCCAATAATTTGATGATAAATGTTATAAACTCCTGTTTTCTATGGTATTCCAGAAAAGTGTCAGATAAGAATATATAGATCATGTCTCATCTAGGAATACAACTCTTACTTTAATAAGGTCTTTTTTTAATTCTATAAAGGGAGAGTGTGGCCATTCTAAATAACAGGGTTAAAGAAAGAATTTGAACAAACTCCAGTTAGCTTTCTAAAAATATTGTAATACAATTATTATTTCCACACCAAAAGATCTCTAGATGCTAAACAGTATCCAATATTGATGTGGTAAGAGCATTTGCTAACTTATGCAATACACATCTAGAACAGAAGCACAGTGGTGGCTGTAGTCACATTCAAAAACTATACACATCTAGAACAGAAGCACAGTGGTGACTGTAGTCACATTCAAAAACAGCTGATGTGTTTCAATGCACATCAGTAATTGCCATTTGAAAAAAATGTCAATAAATCATGACAGGCATCTTGAAGTTATGTTTCCCATAAAACTCATCTGAACTGTTAAAGAATCATTGTGATTTAAGGTAGGTCTGTTGAAGTTCATCCTAAACAGACCACTTTAATTAAGATTCAGGATGTTGTAAAGTAATGAAATTGTTTCCTGTGCAGAACCTGTGAAAAAAAAGATTATTTAAACTGCAGAAGGGTCAATAACTAGTCCTCAAATATAGAACACTTTAACTGAAGTCAATTAGACCTGTTCAGCCCATGGTGGCTGAAGAGCACATCTGAAATGCTTTGTTTGTGTGTATGATATTTGTTTACATGCAAATTTTAAGTTTCTAGGTCTGTAGGCTACTAGTATTCACTGCAAAAGCCACACAATGTTGATACAAAAATGAAACATTCTCTTTTTATATCTGGAGTCACCATAATCTTAATTGGAATCAGCTCAATTTGTAAATAGTTAATTCAGCATATCCCACTTTATTATTGAATAGAAAAGATGGTGGAAGAAATTAATGTGGAAGTCCTAGAAGGACAATCTTTGAAGGCTGCCCGGCCTCTCTTCTGGAAAATCCAAAAAAGAACGAAGAACCACAGAACCGTAAATCTATCTCCTCCTCTTCAAGTGTGTAAACACCATCTCAGCTAAGAGAGTCAGAACAGAGGTCAGTGGGACATTAATCTCACCTGACTTGAAACACCTAACAGAATATATCTGAGCTAGTTACCCTAAACTAATTTTACAGTGTATGAAAAGAAGCATGCATCTCAAGAACGCAAGTCATTGTCTTATTTATCTGTCTCAAAATTAGATACAACACGGGCCTAAAAGATTTTAAGGGAGAAAATTAGACATTAAATTTGTACCCTGCTGAGCCATTACACCATTTTATCTCAAGAGAGGTACAAGTCATGTTGTTCTGTGCCATCAGTCTCCCTTATGGGCAGGTCTCCATGGCCACATCTACAAATAAATGGGTCAGGCTCTCTCCTCTTTCACTGAGGTCAAGTGGCGCAGCAGAGCTCCTGTCTATATGGCTTTACTAGCCCTCCCCACTAAATACATTTTAGCCAAAACCAGAATGACTTCATCCAGACTGACTGTTGGGAATATTCTGCATGCTATTACGCAAACTATGACCATAAATTGCCTGGATTTTGATACGTTGGTACATGCTAAAAACATGCCAGGGAGCATGCTAGTGATCAACAGCACGGACAGCTTCAGGCCAGTGCTTGTTCCACAACTCATAATTAGTTTACTAATAGTTTATATTGCCTATGATCTCATTATATCCACTATGTTGTGTGAAAACATTATTTCAATACACCTAATAACACTTTTTTTTACTATTTCATTAAATATTTCAATGTATTCAGGAGAAACCTATGTTTTAAACAGATTTTCACTGAAGGAAATTGTTACTTCTGACCAGCTTCAGCACTGAAGCTGAAAATAAAAACAGATGGATTCTCCCTTCTAATTAAAGAATAGAGTTTACTTCTGAATGAACACTATGAATGAATTCGCTCAATATTGTATTTGTCACAAATCAATGATAAGCTCTAAAACAGCACAAGGTAGATGATTTGCATCACAGAGCAACTCTTAAAAGACTGTCATTTGGTCATTAACCACAATTTGCAAATTATAACAGAAAGCAATTAACAGTATGAAATTACACGTGTAGAATCACAGATGAGCCGAGTCGAGTTGGTAGAAGAAGAGAAATGAAAAAAAGGTTCTTGCAAGTTTTATATAGGTTCAGCTGAAGAAAAATATTTTTGTAAGAGATGGGACGCAGATACCTTCTAACTCTTCCCTACAGAAACTAAATAATGTTATTTTTGTAGAGTGCAGAGATACGTGTGTTTGAAAGAGTGTATGTATACATAAGCATGTGACACATTTGCTGGTAATCTAGCAAAAGGCCCAACTAGACTAGATCTTCAGTTTTCAGGAAAGATAGAGAAACAGCTGGGTAGAACTGGAGAAAATGGCATTGTTGTACCAAATTTCTGTTTACAGAAAATAAAGAATTTCCCATGAAGTTAAATTACACCTTTTTCAAAGCATGGCTGTCAAGTCCATTTTTAATGTTAAAAGAGAATGAAATCTGAGGGTTCATATATGGAAGATATACATTGCAATAATTCTACTGACTAAATTTTTTACTTAATCTACTTTTTAAAAAATTATTTCTATTGATTCTTTCTATTTTTTACATAACCTAAAGTCATAGATCCTTCACTCAGTTTTATCCATGTTCTCTCAGTAATGGGATGAATTGCAAAGGATTTTTCCCCCCACCCTGATAAAATTTTCTGTACCATTAAAAATAAGGAAAGAGACAGTTTACAGTTCTGAGCAAGCCTAAAAATACTGCATTCCTCTACGAAACTGAGTATCTTGGCACAAAACTTCAGTACCTGTTTGGAAAGAATGCTGTCCGTTACGAGAGAAGCTAAGCTTTATATGTCTACATTACTAATTCATGTCAACAAGTCTTTTACAGTCTCTTACATAGTTATACCCAGGTTCTAAAGCTTATGTATATATTCTAAAATCTGAAATAGTTTATGACAAGATCCGACAATACTTTCCCAGAACAACTTCAATAATCTGCAGTTCTAAGTCACCAGATACCTCATTTAAACTCACAGATCTGTTTTGGACATACACTTTTCAAATAAAAGTGATGAGGCCTCATTCAGAAAGGTGTCAAGGCATCCTAATTTTTCCAATCCTATTTCAGAGCGGCCAACAAAAGTTCTTAACTGAAAACTAATTTTAGACTAGATTATTTCCAATCCGAGCTTGTAAATTGCTTCACATGGTATTTTGTCTCTGACAGTAGATAGTATTCAATGCTTCAGCAAGAGGTGAGATCATGTACCAGTTATTCACTGCAGGTTAGCTGAAACCCTGAAACACTCAGATTTCT
>NW_008796041.1:4927502-4930295 GCF_000699145.1 Aptenodytes forsteri | reverse complement strand
ATAGAGATTTAATCTTATGAATCACTTTTAGCAATGAATTACATAACCTAATTCATGTTGTATTTCCTTTGATTTTACATGTATTATTTTAACACTAAAGCTTTTCCATGATTCTCTGTTTCTAATTCCTTGCAAGATCTGTAAGTGAGAATCTTTACTAAATTCATTATTTTAAACACTTATCTGTGCTGAAATGGATCAGAATTTTGCAATTGGCTCTTACTATTATAACCACTATTTGAAATCAGGATCTGGATTTTGTGGATTTAATCCATCTTTAGTATGTGTAAATTTAAGCCAAATTCAGGAATATATCTTTAATGACACGAGAGAAGTACCAAATGGAAAAGACAAATCATGTTGTTTAGTTTAGCTCTGTAATACATGATAGTATAGAAGAAAATCTACACTTAACCTGTACAATTACAATTTTTATTAGAAATAAATTCTGCTAGGCAGAAAAAAAAAAAACCACAATGAAGAAAAATAAAGATGATAACCTTGGCTACCTGCCTGCGGGAAAATACAACATGTAGAGCAAGTCTTCAGTGATACATATAATTTGGAAACCCTGTCGACTATGAACAGTGAAGTATCCAACAAACTGAGTAACTAAACGCTTGACAGTGTCAACTACTGGCTGTGAGAGTTTAAAGACACTCCAACAGGGGTAGAATATAGATTTGAACAAGTAAACCAAAAATTTCTGAATTTACTATTCTAGATGATATTTTGAATTGATTTTTTTCATTGTCTATTGATTAATTTTATTTTCTCAAATTATTCTGCAAAATTAAGGGGGAAAATTACAAATATTTTAGAGTTCCTTTTTCAGAAACATTCATGTATTATTGCAAGTCAACGCGCCTTCAACCCCAGAGCATATCTGTAGCATAGGCCATTTCTGTACATGGAAATTTTATTTTATTTCATTTTTATTCACTCTTCTACGACAGCTACCTTCTTGACAACATGCTGGTTTGTCATGTTAGACATGGGTCATTGAAATGAAGTTCACTGAGAAGTTCAGAGGTCACTGAAGTTTAGAGAATCAACCATGGTTTTTTTAACAAAATTGATTCTGGTTTAAGGTAAAATTCAAATCAGCTTTACAAGTATCATCAGAGACACACAGGCATCAGCTTGTGTTCTATGTGTAATTGCATGAGATGTAACTATGGTCATGAGTATACTTAAGAAGTGAGTTAAAAACTATAATATAAATGGCCAAATTTACTATTCTACATCATCTAGTCCCCTTTTAGGGTATACCTTTTAGAATATACCACTACTTTTCTACATAGAAAAATAAGGACTGAAAACATTTGGACATGTACCTTTTCTTCACCTGTCTCTTATGCATGCAAATGGCAACGTGAATGTACAAATACCATTACAGATCAGAGCTAAACTAGTATATTCTCATAACACAAAACCTGCAGAATCCGGTAGCACTGATAGCGTTCATAATCAAAGGTGAATCTGAACTAATAGAAAGTGTGATTAGGCATCTTTGAAAACAGTTTGGTACCCAAACTGCATAGTGTCTTACTGATAGAGAGAACTGGTTTTTTTATGCATGACATGCCACAAAATGCAATTTCCCAGTAATTAAGAGGAACAGAACCCTTAGCTTCAATAGGAAACACGCCAAAGAACCGGCTGGATTCTAGGGACAGATTAATGTTTATCTCCTCCTTTGTTATCGCTCAGACAAGTTAAGGTTTTTGCTTTTCCTTACCCCTATGGAAAGTGGCTGACAGAAGCAGGATTTCACTGTTTCAGCCATCTGCTGAAATGCCTTTAATGAAGCTTGAAAGAGTAATTCACACATTTTTCTTGCTATTGAGATAAGGTCAGAGGAAATCACTTCAGACTGGAGAAACTTCCTTGTTCACTTCTGCATGAGGTGAATTAGATCTAAGGTTTCTCCGAGGTACAACAGAACTAGAATCACTGCCCTATTCATGGAGATGCACATGCCTTGAGCCACTCTGTGACACATTCTCACCTGAATCATTTAAATGTTATATCATAAAATGTTTAGTCGTTGACATGAACACAATCCTAAATGGGTAAAAAAAAGGGTTGATTAACATCTCTCTAGTTCCTACGGTCCAAAAGAGACAAATTCTGTGTATGATACATTTTCCATAAATAATTCTATCAGTACTTGCTCTAAATGGGGTATTTTCTTACTATTAGATGGCACAATGTAGTATCTCAAAGCCTCTCTTGCAGACTCAGATTAAAAACCTCCATAGATAGTATACGCACAGAAAAAAAGAGTACTAAAGAATAACTTAGCTTCAGGATGTTATTTCTTGAACAATTTTTCTTGGAAAATTGGAACTTTACATGTTGAAAGATCACCATGAACAAGAATATTCATCAACTTCAATTTTCCAGCACTATGTCAGAAAATATCTCACTGAGAATTTCCAATTAAGTACTTTTTTTCATTCCAAAATGCTTATTCACCATACCCAAAATTACCTGGAGAAGTATATCAGCTTTGATACAACATTTGTCAGGAAAGTGTTCTCAGATTTTCTAATATGGACAATATTGAAGAGTGCTCATAGAAATACAGCAAATACTGATAGCCAGAAATTTAGAACAGAGATATAAAGCTATCAAAGATATCAAAGAGCTACATTTACATTTTTGAATGCAAATATAAATTTTGAATTAATTTTTTACACTGTTAATTATTTATGCAAATATCGTGTTTCAACCCCAGTCGGCAACTAAGCACCACACAGCCGCTCTCTCATCCTCCCCCCCCCCCCC
>NW_008796041.1:4889359-4927379 GCF_000699145.1 Aptenodytes forsteri | reverse complement strand
CAGGGGACGGGACACACCAAAACCCAGGAAGGGAAAAAAAACACAAGAGGTGATGCAACTGCTCATCGCCTGAGCTGTCCTGGCTGTGCCCCCTCCCAGCTTCTTGTGCACTCCCAGCCTTCTCAGTCAGTAGAGCATGGGAAGCTGAAAAGTCCTTGACTTAGTATCAGCACTGCTTAGCAACAACTAAAACATCAGTGTGTTATCACATTGTTCTCATCCTAAATCCAAAACACAGCACTATGCCAGCTAGCAGGGAGAAAATTAACTCTATCCCAGCTGAACCCAGGACAGCAAGTTATAATCCTAAAAAATTTAAATGAAAGGAATCCACCCCAGGCTTCACAGAAATCTGAAGAATCAACCTTTGCTTGAATCAGGTAGAGAATAAATCTGAAACTGTCACTTCTAAAGAGTTCCGGAATATCTGACCTGGGAATATTTTGTAAATGTCAAGAGATTAGGGTAGTAAAGAAAAATCTTCCTGCCCAGTTTCAACATGAACCTTTCTCTAATGTTTTTAGTCACATCTGAAGTTTGAAATCTTTTTGTTCCTATGGACTAGTTTTTATAATTACTGCCAAGACGTAATCTTACTTTCTTGTTCAGCCAGCATTCAGAAAGTATTAACTCACTTCCACTCTAGAGAACTTATTTGATGTTTGTTTAAGCAGTTAATTTAATTCAGCAACATTTCCATTACAGATAAAGTCCTTAGACAGTCTCTCTCTCACTGACATGCACAGAAAGCAAGAGGAAGAAAACAGTGAGAGGAAGAGATAAGTGTAATAAGAATTTCCATTTCCAGAAGGGTGTTACGAAAGGCACTGATTAATCTCACGTGTCTGAAGTGACAGCCAATGGGCACAGACATGATTGCTTAACTTTGATAGAAACTGTCAACCAACAGGACACTTAAGTAATCTTTTTGTGGTGCTCAGAGATTAACTGACAAACTGCTGTATGGGGATGGAAAATGTGTATGTTCATATAAAGAAACATAGCTCCATGTGAGTGATTCTTTTTTGTGGGAAAATGCCTTGAAATAAATAATGATAGTGTAATTTCTTCATATTGCCAGAATGTGAACAAACCACAAACGTAGGAGTGCAAGACACCACCCTCCACTGTGGGAAGTCTTTTTACTTAAAAACATACATAAACACAGTCTCTAAACTATAAAGACCCTGTAATGATTGTGAGACCTTACCCTGCCTACAACCAGGAGATAAGGAGAGAGAGGAACTTGATCTGAGATTGTGACACCTAAATTTTGTTTTCATGTGTTAAGGGTGGCATACAATTGCTTGAACCTGGGGGTCACTGACATTTTAGGTGCCTTACTGTACCCTGCCTCACCTATGGCCAATCTTTTTATACACACTGCAGCATCCAAGACACCAAAAAGGAGCTGGAAGATATGAGCCAGTATCTACAGGAGACCTGTGCCTTCTGGATTGCAAGCAAGAAGCAAAGAATGATACTCTAACATGCCTGAAATGGTATTAAGGTACCTATGTTTAGCTACCTGAATCCTAGTCTAGTTTTCTGAGTTCACATTATAAAGAACTCACACTAAAATAGATTCTTAGTGGCACCTCTCTAGGCTACCTAACTCTCTCTTTAGGCTCCATTAGGCAGACTGACTGGCTCTTCACTTACTGTAATAGAAGGCTGGATACCTACTTGTAGGCAACTAAATTTAGAGATACTAATCTTTAATCTGAATCCCACCCAGTCTCAAGAGCCACAGTAAGCCCCAAGAAGGGAACAGAAAAACTTAAAAGCTGATCCAGTGTGCTAAGTTCCTGCCATTTCTTCATTGAACTTTGTATTAAAAAATATATATCCACTGTAGCACAACCTGTGATTTCAAACTCTTTTTTAATATTAAATAAAAACTATAATAATGCTAAGAACTTAAAAATTTCAAATATAATTTAAAATAAGAATAAACAGAAGCCAATAATGCTCCTACAAATGATGACAGAAAATATGTGGCAGATCTAAAATGCAATCTCACAGCTCATATTATTCTTTGGTCTAAAAAGTAGTTACATATCCTCTTCAAATTCTGTTTATTAAGAAGTAGTGAAAAACTTGTTAGAAACATCATAAGTTATAGAAGAAAACTCCTACAAGTATTTATATACAAGGATTCACACACATCAGTGAACACAATCACACAATATGGTGCTTAACAAACAAGCACTCATTAGATAAGCTGGTATAACTATCAGCATGTGCACATTCAGCCCATTCCATTGCAAATTAAAACACAATAGTTTATTGTGATTACACTACTTCTACCGATGTTTAGTCTAATGCATTTTAATTCAAAATGAGGATAAGCTGAGAATACAGTTATAAGCAATCAAGTTGCTGCTGCTTAGCTTCCAATGTAGCCACACCACCTGACTAAATGTTCATTTCGATTCTGCCTGAATTTTAAAACATGTGGTACATTCATATTTTACGTCACATTTACAGAATTATATAGAATCATAGAATAGTTTGGGTTGGAAGGGACCTTTAAAAGTCATCTAGCCCAACCCCCCCTGCAATGAGCAGGGACATTTTCAACTAGACCAGGTTGCTCAAAGCCCCGTCCAACCTGCCCTGAAATGTTTCCAGGGATGGGGCAGCCACCACCTCTCTGGGCAACCTGTGCCAGTGTTTCACCACCCTCAGTGTAAAAAAATTGTAACAATTAAAGTTGTCTTATCATCAGTTAATGCTGCTCAGATGACACAAGCTAATTCATTAAAATGTGATACTGATTTCTTTGCAGCCATTTAACAGTGGACATTTAATATGGGCAGGTACCACAGCTCAGCTGACCAGTAGTTTGTCAAGCTGCTACAATTCAACTCATACCTGATCGTGTGGTTGAGCACATTTTAGAACTTATTCTAAAATAACTTAATCCTTTACTAAGCAATTAGTTTAAATAAATTGATCAAGTAAAAGAATTGACTGAATAGAAAAATAAAATTAAATATGAGAAATATGGTATGCTGCATCAAAAACACTGTTCTGTGATGAAATTGTAATCAAACAATTGCATGCTGATGAACTGTAGTAACAAGACTTGGTTATCAAGCTCCCTGAGGTATCTACAGCTTAAATAATATAGCTACTGAACCTAGGTGACTTAGGATCAATTCAAACTTTTTTGTACCAATGGAGTTACTGGCTGACATTATAGCTCATAAAACTGCTTTAAAAACAACAGCAAGGGGATTCTGTATTTGGAAAAGGATGTGATCTCATGTTAAACACCGGCAATACAATTTGTCAACATATACAAGCAACAGAGAGGTCCATTTTATATGTACGCAGGTATTTTTTTGGCATTTTAGCATCAACAGATGTCATGAGGTATGGAAGCATGTGGCATCAATGTGGCAATTCTATCTTAGAGCAGAGATAGCCTGCAGAAGAGCTTTTGTAACTGCCTAAACTCACATTAACTTGGCACCTGTAATCTAGTGTAATGGTCCGACCAACTTCTAAGTAGGAATGGTGCCATGATACCAGATGGATAACTGTGTAGGCAGCAATAGGAGCATGTACCAGCATCCAGTGTATTTACTGAGACTTGGAAAACCCAGCCAGGAATGACTCAAGTGACTGAAATAAAAGCCTATGGCCAAGATGCCTTGCCAATGGTAATTCAGCTATTGCCTCAGTTAGCATTTCAAAGTACATACATTCTGCAATTTCTAAGTTAGGGATAAAAAGTTAGAAAATAGGCTGTATAGTAAATACAGGGGACCTTGGGTTTTGAGTCTTATCTGACATGAGGGTGTCTGTACAAGTCTGCATAGGCATTGAGCAAACATCTCCGGATTCTGCTGGCAAATCTGGGACTATTGCCGTGGCTAGCCCATACAAGACGGGAACAGCCTTGTAGATCTTTATTTACAAGATTCCTTAGGGTGTGTAGTGCTGTTTTATCAGCACTTTAGTAATCAATGTAATTGCAGAGCTTGCCCCTACTGTGCTACAGATGAGGAAGGCAGGCTGCTATTTTCAGAATTCTGTGAAGACATATTTGTGTCCCTTCACAAAGCAGTTTTCCTCCCCATTATGTAAAGGCTTTTCAGACTAGCAGGAGGAAGCCTCTAATAGCCCTTGTGAGCCACAACTGTCTGGAATGTGAATAGGGTAAAAGGTTTTCTGCTCGGATTTTCACAGTCTGGTCATAGGAAACTGTTACAGAAAATTTTCCTGACTCTTGCATTCAAGTTTTCAACATAAATCAAACAGGACTGTATCCAGACAAAGATCAATCGATTAAGCCAAAAAGAACCCAAGCAAAAGAAAACACCTCCTCAGCAATGTCTGTTCAGAGGGCAGGAAGCTGTGAGGTTATCTCTGCACCGGGAAAGTGCTTGCTTTTTTCCTGCCAAATGCGGATCACTGTTCCATTATATGAAGGAGGCCAGAAAGCTGGTCTCCTTCCATAGTTATCTGTCTGACAGCAGTATATGAAAAAACAGGGAATGAACTCTGCCCTGGAAATAGGACTTTCAGAAATTAAATGTGTGTGTACCTCAGCATACAATACAGCTGGAATTAAGTTTCTAATAGACCATAACCAGAACTCTACAACACAATAAAATGGAGAGGCATGGGACAGAGGAAGGAAGAGCAAAAGAGTTATTAAAACTCTCGTACCAAGTAGTATCCTCAAAGAGCATACAGGACATTTATTAAACAAATTTGCCTTCAAGAAAGTTGTTATGCTACAGCACAAGCTCACCAATTATTGTAACAATAAAGATATGACACATGACGTGATACAACCAAATAACATATTTCAGTGTCAAGTCTAAAAATGCCCTGCTGTGAACTTGGAAAAAGCTCCTGTCTTCTAGTACTTGAAATAAGAAACTTTATATAGCTCCTGTCTGCTAGTACTTAAATGAGAGACTTTATATAACTCTATAACTAGACTCTCATGCCCGCTATGATCAAAAGCTGTCTTCTCTGACATGGGCTAATAGATATATAAAATAAGTAGAATACATGCATGCTATTTACTACCTAGACTCAGAAATAGGCTGTTTTCAAAGCAAGATCAGCATCATGCTTTTGATGCTGTTCCAAGGGTTCGACTGACTTAAGTTCAAGAAGGAGAAATTAGTACTGATGATTGATGTGTTAGGTTAATGGTTGGACTCAATGATCTTAAGGGTCTTTTCCAACCTAAATGATTCTATGATTCTACAATATCTTCCCATATAAGATTACTCGACACATTAAGTAAAATTCAGTACGATCCTGTTATATTCCTTAAGAGTATTATAATGCAGAGCTCATAAGAACCACTACAACTACCTGTGAAGTATTATAATAAGTGAACAAACACATCATTAAAGAGACAGAGCAATAACACCTGATCAAGCCTTCTAGCTTTCTAGAAAGGCTACATGTTTCTTCACCATAGTCTGCAAAAGAGGGAGAGAGGGACCAGAGGGAGTACCTGCGTGAAAATTAAGAATGCCTCTGCTTTACAGGGAGCCTAAAAGGTGCCTGGCAAATTCAGGTTGGTTTAACAGAAGATCCTTCACTCTGTGGAAACTTTTAGGGAGTATAGATTAGCCAAGAATGTCTGCCATGGACAGCAGTTTGTGATACTCGGGTATTTGATCTGTGTCTGCAGGGTAGTAGCACCCAGCAAGCATTACAAGCCCATCTGTTAGCTGAAATATTGGTGCGATATCCAGGAGGAGTCCTCATGTCAGGGTACATACAAAGGGTGATTTGGCAGTGAAGGACTGCAACAAGGCTTCTGTGTGGCATGTGGGGCTCTGGGTCCAGAGGGAGCTGTTAGTTCAGAAACACATGCAGAATTGGTGACTTTGGGATTTCTTATAAAGCAGGACTGTTTATTAAAAGGTATTCTATTACTTAAATAAAGCAAGACATTAATAAGATCAACACTGTCTTGAAATGTTCCTTTCTTTCTAGTGATTACAGCATGGAGTAGCAAATTCAAAACCAAGCACATTTGAGTACAACAGATTGGCCTAATGCCAACAAGCAAAAAACCTTGTCAAATGTTGGCATTGTTTCACTTTCATAACTCTGGGATCCTTCCCTTGATGTTTAATCTGGTAATGGCTCAGTAAATGCTTTCTTCCATTCACCTGATGACAGCTTCAGAAAGCTAGTGCCTGTGTCCTGCAGGGAATCCAAAAAGATGCCCTGAGGACAAAGAAAATGTCTAATCTCTGTATCCAGGTTCAGGCAGATTCTGGGATGTGCAAAGGCAGGCAGTCCAGCAAGCACCCTCATGTTCTGCAATCATATGTCATAGGACACACTGTATGAGAGAAGATTAGTCACATCTGGCATGATTAGCACGCCTCTCTCCTAATGAACTTTTTTTTTTTGCATTCCCTAGATCCTGGGGCACAGACATGGTTGATTCATCAAAACCAAATCCATCAGATTTTGAAGTACCTATTCAGAGCCCTGAGGAATAGGGCACGCGTAGGTTACACTGTCAGTGGCAAACAACTTGAAAATTTTGTTTCACATGTTCCAGACACTTGATCACTAGCTGATTTGGAATACATTGTCACAGAGTCACAGGATCACGCAGGCTGGAAGATCATCTAGATCATCTAGTCCAACCAAGGTTTGCCAGACCTTTATCATTCATGTTGTTCACAGAGCTTCAGCTCGCACAAAGGTGAGACAACAGTCACCTGGCCACTAGACAACTGCTAAAACAAACGTGCTGGTGGCCTTCACTGACCCATGAGTCCAAAACCTATGGCCTTTTACTGGTTATGGCAAAAATAGTATTTGCTGGGGTACAAGGCATAGCTCTCTTGACTTCTGTTTCAGTTCTGAAATGATAATAGATATAATCCTTTCGGCATCGGAGGAAAATTTGCTCTAACATTTATTCTATCCAGCTAGAAGACTTTTTAAAAGGTCTCTCATTGCTCCTTTTTTAGTACCTCAGTCATCTCCAAGGGATTCATAGGATGAAGCAGGTTTCCATGCTGGATCTGCAAGGGGGTGGAAGGAGACAGAAAGCTCTGGACTGATCAAGTATGGGTGTTCAATGCTATCACAAAGGGCAATAATCATGGGCTGGCAAATTTTCAATCCTGAAAGAAAAGATGGGCTGGCCCAGACTGCAGTCTCCTCCTCTTCCTAAACATGTCACCAACTGGACTCAAAGAAAGGTATTTCTTGGACCAAGAGAGAAGTTATAGGTTCAGACTTCTATCCTTATGCATTGAATGTAGATTATTTATGCAACTGAAGTTGAGCCCTAGTGTTTACTGTGTACTTATGTCTACATCATCCCTTCACATGACATCAGAGTCAATGCTGAAATGCCAGCAGAGGCCTATGCACTAGCACTGGCCCTTAAGATCGACAAGAGAATCTACTGTATGACTTGCTACACATTTCAAGCTACAGAGCAGGGACACAATACTGTTCACCACGCATTCTCCTCCTGCTTTCCCATTTGTGAGGAACCAACCTTCCAGGGTCATCACAATCCTCTTTCACTGCCGCAGAACTCGCTCTAGGGACTGAGTGCATGTGTCAAGCTCTGACTTCAACCATTCTTTCACAGATGTCTCTCAGCCAAGGTGGGGCTAATTGATTGAGATACTTTAATAATCATAGCTAGGCTATAAATAAACACAGTATTAGCACAGTCTTAGCTAATTCATTTGCAGGCAGTATAATAAACATATGCATGAACCTTTGAAGTCTCATACTAGATGCCTCAGGAATGCAACAAGCATTACTTCTGATGAAATCAACCATGTTATAAACACAGGTTTTAGAGGGAAGTAAACATGGCTAACTTGGGGAGAAGGGAATGATGAGGATTGTTTTTATAAGAACTCCCTACTTTATTTTAAAATGAAGATAGCCATTAAATGTGAATACACGCTAATCCTTTACTAAAAGAATAAGGGAATAGCTTTCATTGCCTGTAATGATACAAGATACTTTCTACTGCTTTGTTCATATAATTATAAGCTACTGGTTAGCTATTCAATATTCTTTGCCTGTAATGTTTCTACCAAAATGGATGTAGACACGAAGTTCAATGTTCCCATGGGAATTTTTCAGGGAGGAGTACTTTCTTTGCATGGAAAAACAGAAGGACAAAATTGGATAAATTAAAGAAAATGGCTATTAGACTGCAGATGACTGGAATAGCTTGTTATATATCTTTTTCCATATTAAAAAAAAAAAAGAGAGCAGTGAAGTAAAAGTAATAATAAATCCAAAAACACTCACTATCAAATAATCTTATTAACTTGAAAAGCTAACCAAGGTTGAAGAAACTCAGTAGTATCTATGGTTACACTGCCTACAAACCACTTGGTTACAGCTGGCAATTGTAATATAAAAAAGCAAGAAATTATGGTGGTAAGTCATCAGGGAGAGCTCTAAATTTTTGGTTGGCTTATGTTTGGCTCTTTCCTGACAGCAGATGGGATTAAGATCGCTTTGTTGCTGTGACTTTGATTTGCTCGTAAGAGGCAATTTCTGTATCCTTAAATTTAGCCTTCTGTATACTGAAGCATATGCTATACTGCCCACAAGACATAATTAATCTAAAATATACACAGCTCCTAATCAGTGCTCACTTAGTCTTTCAGTAGACTGAAATCATTATTGAATATTACATACAATTTTGAGAAAAATACTGCTTCTGAAGAGGGCCAGATGTTCTTTTCTACAGCTACTGTTTCAGTTTAACTGCATACAAATACCACACACTCTGAAGTAAACATGTTAAAACCTAGTAAGAAAGGGTTACATAAATATATATATATCTGTCAGACACTTAGTCTTTCAGTAGACTGAAATCATTATTGAATATTACATACAATTTTGAGAAAAATACTGCTTCTGAAGAGGGCCAGATGTTCTTTTCTACAGCTACTGTTTCAGTTTAACTGCATACAAATACCACACACTCTGAAGTAAACATGTTAAAACCTAGTAAGAAAGGGTTACATAAATATATATATATCTGTCAGAGGTAAATGGAAGAGAGGAAAAGTCCCTTGTGACCTCCTCTGGAACCTGTGTAATAAATTTACTTCTGCCTAACTCTATATCAACAAAAAGTAAAAGCATATCCCGCTCAAGCACCCCCTTTTCTTGTGCTCAGAACACAAGCAAAATTCTTAGAAATCAGCACTGTTCCCCATGTTTTCCATATATATGAGCATTACCTGGAAGTATTATGGCAGAACAGAAATGTATGTGTTACTGCATATAGAGTGGGAGAAAGAGAAGGCCATAATATGTGTTGATTTTTCCAAGTTCTATCAATAAAAAGGAAAAAAATACACATCTCATTGTGTATACCAAATCAATAAACCTGTGTACAGACACACAAATATATATAAATACACACATATACACACCTACATATGTGTATATACACACACCGACATATAGCTTTATTATTTTCTTAGCCACAACAGGAAATACAAATTAAGCATAATAGTAAAGATTCTTGTATATATTTCTTGAATTACAATGGCATGAAGCCAGTTTGCCTTTGTAGCTAAGAAAATGTGAGCTCAGAGAAGCTTTTATTGAAGTTGCAGCTTTTACAAAGAATTTCCCCAAGTGGTTTCTATAATATGAAGCCCCCTCTTAATGCTTTTGAAACCTCTGTGGCTTTGTCAGATCTGAAATTGCCTGAACATTCAGAAGTTACTAAGGTCTGAGGTTTTCTTATTCCATTTTAAAGAATAAAGTGATGAAGCTCTGAATGCCAGTTGCGCTATTTTCCACACCTGCATAAATCTATTCCAGTTTTTTCTTTAATTCTACAGTATGTAAGATGTCAGGGGAACTATGAACAAAGAAAAGAGTTGGGTTTCTATTACAGTCTAAATCAAGATACTTGATTATATTGCAGACTAATTGTTCATATTCTGAAACTGTGATGGTTTGTGTTTTCCTGTTTATTTCAAACAATTTGTTGTCAAACTTATTGTTGCATGTTAAATGTGATTTCAGTGCATTTATCAGATATATTATCAGCTAAAATGCACTAGAATGCTATGTTGTCTGGGTCTTTTCATGTTTTGTCTCAAAATCTGCAGATAGGTGTGTAAACTATAGTATACTCATAATGAGTACACTACACTATAGTATACTAAACTACAGTATACCCATATATGAGTATACTCATAACCTTTACCAGTGAAGTGGTTTACAGCAGTTCTTAAACACCTGCATTTAACATTTTGCACTGATTGTGCTATTCCTACAATCTTTATTGTAAAGACCCCGGAGCTTCTCTTTGACATCATAATGTTGAGGCTCTTCACCCATTGCCTCCAGCTGATCACACCCATAATTTAATTTTACCTCCCTGCCACAAATTCTCCCTGTTACCACCTTTTTAATAATTCTGAATGATACCAGCATCCTAGCTGTAATTCAAACTCATAACCTGGCCACTGTTGTCATCTCAGAGCTTCCTCTAGATCTTTAAATTCAATGCTTCACAGAAACAGCATCTTCTATCACCGAACTATACTATAAGGCAGGATGCAAAAGTCTTTGAGTCTAATCCAACCCCATATGCAGTTTTAAATATATATATATTCCTTAAAAAAGATTGCTAAAATATTTAGGTAAGGAAATTTGATAGCCTTCCACACTCTATTTTCCCACTATTTGAATATCTTTGTAGCCAGATGAAAATTTTTCCTAATACTCAAATCAGAAAATGTACTGGGTCCCTTATTAGCCTTTCCTATAGCAATACATCGGATTTCTCCAGAATGGTTTTCTACATATTGAATGACAGCTCTTATGTCTCCCTACAATATTCCCTATTTTTGAGCAATCAAGCCTAATTATTTTAATCTTTTTTCATAGGCCATTCTTGTTATTCACAACTGCACTATCTCTCACTGCTCCATATCTTTCTTAAAGCAGATGTGCTCAAAAGAAGGACACAAAATTCTAGCTGAGATTTTAATAGTAGTGAATGCAGATGAAATAATAGCCTCCTTATAAAGTGTCTCTGTTAATTTAGCAGAGAGTTAGATTTTCTCCTTTGAAACCATATCACACTCTTAATTTATATGGAATTCATGATGCATTATAACCTCCAGACGTTTTTCTGCCTTACTGATGCCCAATGATTTTTTTTTTTTTCCCCATGTATTTGTTATATTTCTTCCTACTAAAAGTAGATTTTTGTTCTTGTCTTTACTGGACTTATCTTGTTGGTTTTAGACATCATCCCATTTGTAGCTGTATTAGGAATTCTAACCCTGGTCTTCACAGTATTTGCAATTCTTCTTAGCCTTACTTCACTTTCAGTTTCGTACCTGTACCCTCTCTATCGACGTCAGTAATGAAAATACTGGCATCTTACTGAAAATATCCCAGGCTATAAATTATGCTGCTGCTTCTTCAGTCCTGCGGGACTTTTCGTGTCCTCCGTAGAGGCTCCAAATAATCACATACAGGTCAAAGACTATTTTGGATGGATCTTTAAGTACTCTCATCAAATGTTTCAACATGACCTACTAAATGAAAATATTCATCTTTTCCTAATAGTCTCTAGCCTCGTCTAGCCTTATTCATACTGAAAATTAGCTCTTTTTTTTTTTTTAATTAATGTGATTAAGTCTCTGTTTACCATACTTGTAGAAGGGACAATGGGAATTAACGTGCCACAGATCGCTCAATAAACGTCAGGCAACAATGAAAGGACTTTTCAGTGATTATTAAAAACAATACAACCTAACATAACTTAATTGCAAAGGTCTGCAATTCCATGTCTCTCCATTTTTGTGATTTCCATGAAATCTGATGGCTGCTTATTCCCCACTCCTTCTTCCCCAGAAGACTGTGTAATTATAAGCCTGTGGATCGTGGGCTGTGGTTTCACCTGCATTTCTCTGGCAAAAATACCAGCCCAAAAAGCCTCTTGCCTTTACCAAAATCTATTTACTCAAAAGTTTCTGAAAACAGATGTGAAGCTGACTAAGGAACTAATATGGCAAAAATCAAATATTTCCCAGGCTTAATTTTTATTAGGATTGAGGAAACTTTCCAGGTCATTTCATGGCCGCACGAATAGTTGGGCTAATACAATTCAAAGGGTGGATATGGGACAGGAATGAGCAACAGTGAACAAATGCTACTTAAATCCCTGTAAACAACATTGCCATCAAATATAAACCCCTTCCCTTGTTTAGCAGTTCAGTGCTTGAAACAGGGCATTTACAAGAATTGCACTTGATTCAGCCAGGTTTCCTTCCTAGCCAGTGGACAAAAATAGGCATTTCTAAGTCACAATTTTTATCATTGGAAAAGAGGCATACAGAGAGGGTCAAACTAATACATCTTAAAAGTACCTACTTCTTTCCATTCGTATCACGATTGATCTGATCTAAAGTTCTAAAGTGGTTTTGCAGCAGGCATGCTCATGGTAGTGTTTCCACTAGCAAAGAGCCTTCTCTGTTTGAAAAGAGAGTACCAGAGCTCGTATTGCAGTTCTGACTCAAAGCATCCACGCAAGACATATAAAAATATATGCTAAAAAAAAATTGATTTTTTGTGATTCTGCTGGTAACCTTAAAAGAACATGATGTTCATATGAATGTAGTTCTAGAACTTTCCAAGTTTACACGTTTTCCTTCATGTTTTTTTTTAACTTTTGTCTGAAGTTGAGTATCACCAAAACTTTCTTTGCTTCTTCAGTCACTGGTTAAATTATTTCAAAATCTCACTGATTTATGCCATTATTCAGTTGTTAACAATGCTTTAACTGAACAATTTACTATGTATATAACCAAATTTGTGCCAAACTACTGTGTATAAACATAAAGCATTTAAGATAATTAAATTCCAAGCATTCAGTATGCTTCAGTTCAGTTCACTGGCCTCAGTGGCTATTCAACTAATAGATTCCAATGCATATGTATATCCAATGCATATGAATTAAAAAAAAAAAACAAAACAAAAATAAATTCATAGTTAGAGAATAAAGCAGTGATTTTCCAATCTGCATCTATCTCAAAAGCCTTTTCCCTGCTACAGAACAAATTTTAACTTTTCAGGATTGTACCCAAGAACGTGGAGAGAATAAGATAAAATGACTCTTTTTTTCCTCCTGTCAATACAATATTCCTTGTGTTTTTATCAATAAGAAAATCCTGTAGCTGCTATCCTAGGAAGTCTTAGAAAATATAAATTTAGCAACCAGTAGAGCTAGTAAAAAATTTAAAATCAGGTAAGTACTGTCCTCTAAAAATCAAAGTTTTATGCAAGGAAATTTTAAACTACACTGCTTTATTATGAAAAGAAAAATTAAATATTTTTTCCAAGTTAAATTATTGTCTTTCTGTCCACTCAAGTTAAGTATTTTATTTCATATTAGTTTGTGAGTCAGAGCCTGCCTGATTTGGTAAGAGTTAAGGGTGGAAATGTCAGTATCATGACGCTTGAAATTATATTCCCTCTCTTCATCCCATATTGTGGAAACTGATATAATTTTTATTCTTCACATAACATAAAATTTTTATTATTTTTATACTGTTATGTCAACAGCTTTATTTTTAATTTAGTTGACACTGAATAGTCACACTTGATCTAATGCAGTCTCTTGGATGAATTCGAATTAATTCAGATGCCTCCTTCCTCACCTCTATCAGCCTGTCTCCTGGGCTGGACTTCCTCCATAATGACAGTGCTTACCACAGCTTCTCTTGAAAGACCCATTGCATGTACCTTATAGGAAATACATTCCTAGGGGAGATCATAACATAGAGGTAATGTGCGAACTATTAGGAACTTCTGTGAAAACCCAATCTTTGACAAGGTTGAATAAAATCTGAGAGTAAAAGGAAAACACTAACAATCTGAATACCAAAATCAGAGACATTTGAAATGTGACAGGATTCAGGGACCAAGTCATCTTCATCTCCAGTTTCTTCAGTTCATAATAATGATTGTGTGAGTTTCAGGTTTTACAATACATTTATTCTTTGATATAAATAGCACCCACATCAATTTCCTTTCCCCATCCCAGTACATCTCATTATGAAAAGCACCCAAGAAGTCTGAGATCTCCTCTTTGCTCTAAGAGTTTCAACACAGTCGAATAACTACTGCGTCACATAAAATCGATCATTCAGTTTTCAGTGTCATTCTTGTGTTACATACTTGAATTACTTTCCCATGTAATGTATATACTTTTCTATGTTCACTGTTTTGTCACATATGATACATAGCGCAGCATGTCAGTTTCAGTAAAATGCACAGTAGAGAGGAGCTTATTAAATGTTACATAGATATCCAGGTTGGATTTATGTTCTGTTTTATAAATATCTGTTGTAATGGTATCTGCTTCATGTCCAAAACAACACTCACCCCCCATAAATCAAGGTTTTTCTTGTTATTCATAATCCATCTAATACAATAAGAGGCATTTTCCAGAATCTAATGAATAGAAAAAAAATGTTCTTTTTCACTAACTTGTCATGTTTGACTATGGGGAGGGAAAGGCTGAATAGTCATAACTTTAAAAACAGTTCTGTACAGCATCATTATGGTAATAAACAGATCTCTCTCTGCATCTGGAGCAGTAGACATTCACACTCATATTTAAAACAAAGAGGCAAATACCTAATTACTAATGCCATGCACTTACCAGTGCTACGCTCTGCCACATTTCACCATGGCACAGTGCCAGAGATGTTCAGTACTACCCATACTTGTAGTGGGAAACCAAACCAAACCCAACCCCAAACCGGAGGAGTTCCCACAATGTGATGAGCCAACAGTTACGCAGGCCAGGGTATTAAGTAATCAGTGCTGTAGCATCACCACTCCAGGATGGCCACTTGCAAGGGTGGAAATTTATTGGAGAACAGTTTTGGTATTACAGAGACTGAATCCGTGGCCCACTCTTGTGCAGTCTGCTTCTGTCCTCCTCTTCCTATGAATGTAAGCCTTGGACCCCTCATTTCTGATTAATTTATAAAAACAACTTGTGATCATTTGTGAAGCTGCAAATTAAATTGAATTCTGCTGAAATAATAATTACTCAGTTCCCTCTTTCAGCTGCTGATCAATGGGAATTCTCTTTTGCAACCAAAAGGCATCTTATTTTAGGGTAAATCCTGTTTTTCTGAAAAACAAAAGCTACAGGGATGCTAGGATTTCTAATGTACCTTAAATTAAAGCAACTTGAAGTAATTTTAGTTTTAACTAACAGGCTTCCAAAAAAGATGCAATTGTAAACATGTATAAGTGTAGCAATTTCTGAAGAGCTTAGTGATGTTCTGTCTATGCCACTGTAAAAACAAAATTAGCTTTTAAAAGAATGTTCCTTTATTTTTCAAGATTTTTTTTTAAATGTAGGAAATGTAATTTTCTCCTTAAACGAACAAAGCAAAAGAAGGATCAAGAGAGTCTGAAATGGAATTTTAACATGTCCAATGTAAATTTGGTAAAATTACTTTAAATCAACACAGACCATAGGTAACAAGCTGAAGAACTGTGACATTAAAACAGGAAATTCAGTCACAGGTTGAAGTAAAAATGCTGAGCAAAATTAAATGAAGAGGGAACTGTGTTACATTCAGTACTTACAAATGAGAAGCTAAAAATATAAATTTTATGGTAGCCAGCTATTCAGGAAGAAACATGAATTCAGATTCTAAGCTGGACATTAAGCGTGTCAAAATTACACAGCAAATAGGACAAAAAATATTCCAACTGGAACGGAAATTGATAGTCAGAGTTGGATGTATGATTCAGCAGCCTGGTCGATGGGCTACCTCGTAACATATTACCAAGTAAACATTCTGCATTTCCTAGTATTTGACCTGTTCCTGGTAATGAATTAGTTTGACTTCCATAATATTCATGAGAAAAAAGTGCAGAAAGCAATGTCAAAACCAAACCAAACTAAAATCACAGTAATTGGAGAATGTCAGTACCTGTGATAATGATAATACTGACACTATTTGGCAAGTCCACTGTGATTATTGTACAAAGTCTGTCCTTACTGCGAAATGACACAATAAAGTGAAGAGATTAACTGAAAGACTTGCATGGCTAAAAATAGTAAGTATGAAGACTATGAAGTCTAAATAAATAAATAAGCAGGGGAAAAAGCACTCAGAAAGATGTTTCAGAAGCAAATTAAAAACTTATGAATCTGAGCCTTAGACTCAAGTTTCTAGGTAACTTTGGAAAATGACACGTAATTTACCTAGGTATCATTAATATATTTTATCTTTCTTAATCTCATTGAAATGCATTTATTCACTGCCTTAAGTACATTCAGAAACAGAGGCTGGAACATACTTTTTTCCCCTTGGTATAAGTAGTAGAAAAATATATGAAAGCAGCATGTATTAAAGTGGAGGGTTTGGGTTACGTGGTAAATACATCACCCCCAGAACAGGATTAAGGAAAACAACAGGACCAAAAGAGAACACATTTACATGTTGTATCTGTGTGCTTATGAAAACTGCAGGAACTGGCAAGTAGCAACTAATTGGAATACAACATGATGTTTTGGTAAGCTGCACTCAAAATAAATAAAATTTATAAAGCTGTGACCTCCCTGTGCCATTCCTGGCTCAGAAGATTTTTATTAAGGGTATTTTTCTCTTTGTTGATGAAGCTTGGACTAAGACTGCCAGATCAAGGGTCCTTTTTCAGTCAGGGAGCTAGTTGAATGTTTGGGAAACCTGATCTGGGTCATGATTTTTCAAAAGTTTATGAATGGAACAGATTTATCAAATATGCTTAAGTACTTCCTAATGAAATAAACACAAGATTTGTTGCTAACTCCAAGCACTCCCAAACCTCTGGGAAGGAAGGGCAAAAGTGAGAGCAGCTATGAATAAGATCATGGGTAAGTACAGATAAACAGGGTCCACTTAAAGAGAAAACGATACATAAGCACTCTAATTTTAGGATTTTAGGAAAACTTTTGCATATGCATTCATAAAAGCTATTGCAGAGAAACAAAAACATATTCCTTAAATATATGAAATAATAAACACATTTTGGAATCCAAGTTAAAGCAGTATAAATAAAAGGTGTTAGTCTGTGAATAACAGAATCACGTATTTCAGGATAACAATGAAGGACTATATGAAAGTAAAAAATAGGGATCCATCTGCTTAACAGCCTTTATATTGTGACTGAACTGAAATCATCAATGTTCTGATTTTATTCTGGGTTTACTCCTCATGTGCAGTTGGCAAATCATCTTGGCTGATGTACAGAAAAAGCTGAAGCAGATTTTAGAACATTTTTTTTTTAATGTGAAACCATTCATCGCCAGTGGTGTGAATGAACAGCGCTGTGTTGTGCACACCAATGGCTCTCAGACTTTTTACACTAACACTTTCACCTCTAAACATTTTCTGCCAATCACTTTACATCTCCATGTCAAATTTAAACACAGCACAGACAATGCAAAGAAGGGAAAAGATACGGGTCCTGTTACAAGACATTTCCCAAGGCGGACCACTCTCTATTGACCGAAGTGTCTCTAGATTCAGACGGGAAGCATTGGTTCAGAGCTCTGAAGCTGAGCAGCGCTTCAGATCAGTTAGGTGGAGGGAATCATTGCCTGCAACTGTTGTTCTGCACAGAAGTGCAAGAATTAAGGCACAGGTGCCGTCTGCCTGCCTGAGACTCCAGGATCTGGCCCATATAGTTTGTTTATATCTGTTTGCTCATAGTTTGGCTTACTGTCACTTTCTAAGAAGGATGGTGCTAATATCATATTGCTCCACATTATGAATCACAGATAAGCATATGACCATTTATCTTCCCATTATTCATTTCTGGTTTGTTTCATGAATAGGCAGAATAAGGAAATTTACAGGCATCCTGCTTCTGCATAGACTGGAGGACACTCCAGGGAAAAATGCTACGCGTACACACAGAGAATCTCATCATCACTAGCTTATTGGGCAGCAGCCAATTTATTCATCAAAGCACTCAGCTTTACATCTTCTTTTTAATATTCTATATGGAACAATAAAACAGCAAGACATTTGGAACGGATAGCTAATGGTTACCTTTTTTTGGTCTAGCAGATTTACAACTATGTTTAGAAAATGTTTATGTGTTCTAGGATGCAGAAGAGGAGAAATGAATTGTGTGCCATATCTGGAAAACTCAGAAGTTTCCAACACATTGTGGTAAAAGACATGAAAGATGTAATATCTTATGGATAAAACATATGCTGCCACTTTGCTTGGGTTTTTTTATGGTCTTTGCTACATGGAGGTGACCAGAAACTAATCCCCTGCAGAAAGCTGACAAACATTTCTGATAGCCCTTGGACAACTGATACTAAGAAGTACTGTGCAAGTGTCAGTTCCACAGAAGTCTCCCCAACCACACGAAGTTGGCTGTCCAGCTCTGATAGGAGAGACACCAACTTGTAACCTCTGTGAGGTGATAAGGAAAACAAAGAGCTCTGGATTAACTAAGCAAACAAAAGTTCTAGGTAAGACAATATGTACAGACTGCTGCATTAATACACATTTTGTTACGCCGCATCTTTTCCGTTGAGATAATGTTTATCTTTGAAGAGGCTGATTTCTGCCATTGTGTTCGCAGGTCACAGCTCCCAACAGTAAGTTTTGTAGGACAGACAAACCCATTCAGGCCTACAGGACTAAACCCAAAGTTTAACCCTCATATGGCTCAGTCTAACAACGGAAGAATTGGAGAGTTAGAGGAGGAATAAGACACTGGAGTTCTGCTGTGGGATAACCCGCCTGGCCTACCACCACTGTCTCAGACAGCTGAAGGTCTTCTGCAATGCTGAGTAACATCTGCCAGCCCAATTATTTGCAGATAATTTGGATCCCTAAAGAACCTCAAATAGCACAAGATGCCTTTGTTGGACGCTCCTCACCAGTGGAGTCTAGAGAGCAAATCAGTTGATAGGATAGTAGGTATCTACCCTAGAATGGGCTGAAGAGCTTTCCAAAGTTTGCTGACCTGTGTTAACTAGATCTGTATTGACTATAACAATAACTTAGAGATCTTTTCTAAGTATATGTGAAACATCTATTTTTATATGAACATTCTAAACTAACATCTAACATTACACATCTGAATCTGGACATTGAACCAGATATCATCCTATGCACCACTGTGGTAAGTAACGTCACAAGAGGGAAATGATGCACCCAACTGGTTGGTTGGTTCTACAGAAATTACCTTGCTCCCTGCTGTTTTCACAGTACACAGAGAGGCAGAAAGTATTAAGAAAAAAACAAAACCAAACCAAAACACTGCATTTTAATGTCTAATGAGAATCAGCAAATTTGAGTAATAAAAGCAAAAAAGCTTTCAAAATTAAAAGCTCTCTGAAGCCAATTTTCCAGGGAACCCAGTTGGAAAAATGCTCCCAGATGTTTTCTTCCTTATTAATTTTACTAGTCACAAATGGTATGTTTCCATAAATCCATGCACACAGCAATAAATTGCAAGGTTTTACAGAACATCTCTCTTAGATCAGCATTTCATAACATAAGAACAGCATCAGTGACCACTTCTCAGACTTAAAAAAGGTTGGGCACTGACCTGGGCTAACTGACCTGGCTAAGAACATGGCATAAATTAGTGGCAAAGGTGGGAATAAAAATATGCCACTTTTGGGTTAGCAGTCCAATGAACAAGTCTACTCTCCAGGCTTCTCTGATACAGTTCAATACTGACCCATCCTGTCATAAGACATCAGCTGGGAGAAATAACTGAAAAAAGGAGAAAACACTTCTCTTTTCACCATTAATGCTAAATGCATGAAGGTCAATGGAAGGCTGAACACCAACTTTGACTTTTGGCTGGAGAATGTTCCTCAAAGAAAAGGAAGTAAAAAACCTAATTACATTTTCTTCACAATACTTGCCTAACAATGATGCACTTAAACAGTCCTTTTCATTTTCAAATTGCTTTGCAAATATTAACTAAATAGTAAAAGATGAAGAACAGCATTTTAAGTAACAAACATGGGATGAAAATGAAACAAACAAACAAATAGATACCTTTTTCTGCAGTCATAGCATCTGACAAATAGAGGTGATTTTTAATTACACTGAATGCCTAATGATTACAAATTACCATGTATCAGTGATCAAACAGCTTTCTCTACTGGATCATAGCAGTTACTGGGAAAATATGGAGAGCAGACTTTTCAGATATAGTTTATGTCCTCCATAAGATATTTCTGATCGCTCTTTCTCTACTTCTTTAGTAACAAGTAGTGACATTTTTTGATTTATCATGTAATCGGGTTTGTATTTTAATGTATATTCACAAAGCCCAAAGACAGAACACATCCACAAAGAAGCAGGGGTTTACAAACATATTTTATATATAGCAAAACAAATTTTCATAGATACAAACATTAAATCACACATTGTAGCAAAAGAGATACTAAAATATATCTGAAATGGACTTTTAAATTAAATATGGTAGTTAAAAGGCTACAGAAACAATTTTTCATCATTTCTTTTTCTCAGTGGAAAAAAATGACTGATTAATACATTTTATTGATAAAGCCTTCCAGTGTCCTCAAGATACCAATTATGTACTTCTTTGCTAATTAAAACTTGAAATAAAAGTCACACAGCTTACAACAACTGCAACTGGAATTGTTACTAGCATCATGTTTCTACCACATAACACAAGGATTTCAAAGTAGTTCCATATAAATGATTCACGTCGGATATGTCTGGTTTGATCTTGGTGCTCCAATATAATATATATATTATAATATGTTCACATAATCAGTGAGAAAATTTTGTGTATCATCATCTGCTTCACTTCAAGAAAATTCTAATTACTTATCAGTTTTCTGACATAGTGTAATTTGATTGTTTTCCCATCTTAGCAACTGATTGGAACATTGTGGACATAGAACTGTGGATCAGAATTTATTGTGCCAAAACTATATTGAAAATGCTCATCCTACTCATTAAGAAATGGACCACTTTTCTGATTTGCCCCTAAAATTATTTCACCTCCATTCTACGTTTAGTAACCTTTCTGGTGCCCATTTTAAGCACATGAAACCCGAGTTTCTTGAGTTTACACCTAATACACATTGCAATTTGGCACTGCCTCACTTGGATGACCTATTAGCTTCTTATGACCTCCTAGCACAACCATTCTGAAAATGGTTGGTAGGAAAATGCAAAGAAAGGATACAGGAAAAGCATGCTTAAAAGTGACATTCCTCTCTCTTGTTCATATAGCTTTTCATTTTACTTAATCATAGTATGTTTTTTCCTGCACTGAACCTCTTTTAGCAGTGTCTCTCTTACTGTATTTTTCAGGAAGCAAAATAAATTCTTAGGTACTAAAATAAGAGAAAGACTGACATGATTTTTTCAGTGAGTTTTGGAAAGAAAAAAATATTTTTCACTGCAAGCTAGAACATTCTGGAGGGGATGCAGCACAGCAGAGATTCCATAATTTATAGTATTTTCCCACAGCACATTACTTTAGGGCCAGAAGAAGAAAACAACACAGTGAGATGATGAATTACTGATTATTTTAGCATAGACATAGAAGAAATGAGTGTTTCCTTTACTGAAGTCCCATGACACACTTCCCTGCAGCACGCAGGGTCTAAACAGCATCTGAATGAGGGGTTATAGTAGTCACTCTGCAAGCACATCACTGATCCCGCTCCTACCAGAATTAGTGGCCAAATTGCTGCCAAGTTCAAGTTCAGGCGGTGCATGCTCACACGCAGCTGCAGAGTCATGTGTGAGCACCTTGGTGTCACAAAGATTGAAATACCATCCTCACAAAATCAGAACTGATGGTTCTCCAAAAAAATGTTTAGGAATTACTCTGGTTGCTCAGTAAATACAGGGGGGATCTGGGGGACACAACACTGCTGTACTTTATATGTCTTTAACTGCTCTGCCCAATTGGAAGGCTGAAACAGCAATGACTTCTACACCAAATATGGAAGGTTATTTCTGTTACATTTAATTTTGTGAAGGTTTCGAGGTGAGTCAGCAGAGGGACCAAAATGCTGAGGGATGCAGTGGTGGTAGAGACCAGATGAAACCTAGACAAGCACCAGGACATTAAGAAAAGGGGAAAGGGAGAGTGGTTAACTATGAGAGAAGACTGCTTCTTGATGCTCGATTTCTATCACATCCAGGGAATAAGAATTTTGTACAACTTCTGTAAAGAAAGAAGACTCCATCAGTGCTATCTGATTTATCCTCAGTTCCTTCTGGTAATGGAAACAGCTTTCAGCATCCAAATTTCTACTTGACTTATGTAACGTTGGTTAACATTTTAATGTATGATGAAAGCATTAGTTAATATGTATTATCAGTAAAAATTACCATTGCTGTTAATTGTTTTTTTTAAACTGATCGTGCTAATAAGTGAAGTGGAGATTACAACACTGAAGGACATTTGGAACTAAAAATGGCTAACACACAGAGTTACTTTGCCACAATTTCTTTGTGCATCCCAAGCTGTAAATTCATATACGTATTTCAATTAAAGGAAGTATACTCCCTCACTATCATGTTCCCATTCACTTATTTCTATATTGCAGTTAAATGAAGGAAAAAGTGAAAAATGTTCAGTGTGTGGCTCCAGCCTGTCTGGGTATCTGTAAAGTCAGTACCAGCTTCTTTAGGAGTGAGCATTACTTATTAACAAAATTGATCCCTTCTTGAAAATAGGAGAAACAGCCAATTGTGGCACAAATAATGGAATGAGGACTATTCCTCAAATTCAGGATCTTTACAGGTTAGAATAATATTCACAAATCCCTGATATATCAGATTTCTCACAATTATAAAATCACATAAATCAAGATAAACTTGATTTAACTTGGTGCATTTATTTATTTTAAAAACTATTCATTGGAGAGGGTGTTGCTCATTCAACCAGTTTGTTGTTACATTTGTAATAAAGGTACAGTTATTTAGAAATTTTTTTTTTCCTTTCTTCACTGTCACTCACTATTTACCATTTTGCTGTTCAGCAAAGAAGCCTTTGGAGTATCTGCTGTCAAAATGAAACAACTGTACCAAAAATTATACTGGCACAATTGTAACAATTACTGCCTATAATCTATATCTGTGCTTGAGCTGATTACTTAATAGTCATCCTCAGCAAGCATCAGCCACACTACTTCAAAAGTAAACACACTTCATGCATGGAGAATGAGAAGATGCAATCTTATGAAAAGTAATATGTATCAGGATCATTTTTAGCAAAACAAGAAAAAAATACATCAAACCTGTTCCTCTTTAAACAACCTACACAAGGAGTAAGATCACCACCATAAATGGACTTCTACCATGTACAGGTGCCAGTGCAGCTAAAGAGGTTTCTTCCCTTATAGAATCTTCCCATAACAAGAAAACAAAGTATTGTCTTACAATTTTCCAAGGAAAGCTCTGAATTTCTAAAAGAAAAGTTCATAAATGAAATATTCTAAAACCAAATTTATATGTGTCTTACTATAAAAATACTAATTCTTGGTCTAATCCATTTATTCAAGATTTTTGTCTCTTCTGTTGAAATCCCTAAGTGCTTCTTTTTCACCATTGGTTAATCGTTCACAGTACAGCTGTGCACAGAGCCCTGTGGACACTACTACACCTCACAAATACAGAATACAAAGATGTCTGCCACAAAGTCACGAATCTGAAGATAAACTTTTAGAGATAGTGATTTACCATCTTGGCATTTACTGCTAAAAGACAGTACAAACTGCGTAAGAAATTAAAACCGAAACCCACTGTTTTAACTATTGGGGTGAACCTCTTCTCAATACTACACTCTGTTTCTCATTCTGTCTTTGCAATGCAATTTTTGAATCATGAGCAGTTTAAATACAACTACCTTAAAAACATGTTGTCATTCGGGGAATTTAAGAGAGAGACAAAGAGGAACTGAAGTGCTGGAAAATAAATAATCACACCTTAGCGGCACTTCCTGTTAAATCAGTAAAATCAGTCCTAGTTCAATAAACAACGTGGCCTTCAGCTGCAGATATTACATAGCCAAAATGTGGTTAGTACCTCACAAAGCACAAAAACGTTTGAGTTATTGCCTGTATAATCCTGCATTTATGACTTCATAGAATGCTACAAATGAAACGGATGACTGTCACTATTCCAGGATGACTCTGAAGAGCGGAGTGGACAAGAGGCAACAGGCACAAATTTAAATGCAGGAAATTCCATTTAATCATAAGCAAAAATCTTTTTACTGCGAGCACTGTTGAACACTGGCACAAGCTGCCCAGAAAGGTTGTGGAGTCTCCCTCCTTGGAGATATTCAAAACCCTAATGGACATGGCCCTCAGCAACCTGCTCTAGTGACCGTGCTTGAGCATGGGGTTGGACAAGATGACCTCCACAGGTGCCTTTCAGCCTCAGCAATTCTGTGATTCTGTGTGAGAAGGTATCTAACATACAGAATAAAAGACTAGTCCAGCAAACTCTTCTGCAATCAAACATAAGTGAACACGGGGAATTCAAGGAAAGCACTCACATACAATGGATTACTTACAGGTGTTAATTTTTTGCAGGATAAGAATAGGTTTGGGACTTCTAGAGGAGTATTGAAAATAACGTGATATTGACTTACAAAAGAATTTCTCTCAGGACAACCTGCAATTCCAGAAGTGGAACAAATTAATAAGATAACCACTCTGCTAAAAGAAATTGTTCCCTTGTAACAGTGTAAATCAGAAATAACTTCATACAAGTCAGTTAAGATGCACAACTGTGAAACTGGGTTAGTGTTAAGCATCTTTCTGCAGGGCAGAAATTGTCTCATTGCCACCCAATTCAGTACCCAATGTAACATGGATCTTTTAAAGCCCTGGAACAGCAACTGGCCTATCTCTAAGAAAATGATACCCAGGCATTGGGATGAGCTCAGGGGCTTGCTTCCCAACTGATGGATTTAAATATGTTTGCAGTCCAGATGAAAGAAAGAAGGCTAAATGCATGCCTCTAGGGACAGGATGCTCCCAGAAGAGCAGGACTTACAGCATCTTTCTGTAGAGATGGCTGAAGGAGCACTGATGCTGCCTGAGCAAAAGGAAGACAAAGTTTTTCTGCTGTTACGGTTCACTGCTCAGAGGTGCCTGGCTCTTTTGCTAAATGGGAAATGAGATTTGATTGGCGATTCCACATTAGGTGGCTGACTCCATGTGGAAGGGACACAAGAGGCAAGACCATCCTTCCACCAACTTTTCCCCAGTGTTATTCCCTGCTGCCTGACCTCAGTGACTGTCCCCCAAAAAAAGAACTGTGGAAGGATGGTTATTCTGCTTTTTCTATCATCTCTGTTTCGTATTTACCATAACAAAAAGGATGAACTTTAGGGCAGAAACTAAGCCTATATTTGCACAGTTCCAAAAGTGTAACCCACCATCAGGTATGCCAAAATAAATAAGAATTCAGCATCTAGTTTATTTATCATCAGTCAGTGGGGAAAGGGGGAAAATATGGTGTTTACAGATATGCAAGATCTCAAAAAATGAATACTAATGTAAATTGTGTCACATCAGTGCTCGGGGAAAATGCTGCTAAGAAAAATCAGAGTGAAAACCAAAATAACATCAGTAACAAAGGCATCACACTTCTTCTGTGTAGAAAAGGAAAAAAAAAAGGATCTCTTTCTCTTGCTTATGGTTTTAAGTGGGAAAGCCTTTCACCTTACTTAAAATCACAAGATGAATGGAAAAAACTATAAAATCAATGTTACAGAAATAATTATTTTATTTCATTTTGTACTTACATATATCCTTCAATGATTTATCTAATTCTTTAGGCAATGAGAATATTTGTTGCAAGTTGCTTATCTCACCAATATGAAATGGAAGCAAGACTTATGCCCTTGAGACATGAATGATAATAATATTGAACATCTTCAGTCCACCAGGGCAGTAATTTGGTCAGGATTAAAGAAATAAAATCAGAATTCATAAAGCACTGAGAGAAAAGCAGAGAACTCAGCTATGTAGTCTACAAAATATGCTTTGTGTTTCTATGCAGATTTCAGTTTAGCTCTGTTATTTAGCACATGGAAGTCTTAAAAAACCCACGGTGTAAGTAACAGCTGTGGGGTCACTGAAAAGCTGGGGGCTACATTACATAAAAGTTGGCTATAACATGCAACAGCAGGTCCTGATATCCCTCAAGTCCTTTTTATGAGTTATCCCTTGAAATTTTTAGACACCTGGACTCTTTCTCTGCCTGAGGAATTATAAGTGACCCGAAGTGTATAGAATGTGTGCATCTCCTGACAGAGACCAAAACTTCCAAATGTGAAACATTCGCAGAGAAACGTCAGCCTGGTTATCCATGACTAAAGAAATGCGTATGCCAACAGGTAGATCATCTGTTTTTGTTTTTTGGTGTTTTTTTTCTCAATTTCAATTCTTTTCAAGAAGCATTTGTCACAAATATGCAGCAAAATAATTTTCCATCTTAGATTATAGGATTAACCAATACAGCAGTCGGGACTAAACTAAAATTTAAACTTAAAGGGTCTTGCTGATATAAGTGGATTGCGGTTTACACCTAACACATGCTAGTCACTGGTAAACTATTTTTCATTGTTTCTCACACACTATTTGCAGGTGAGATGTGGGAGTGTGACAAGCAACTTTGCAGCGCTAAAAATACAACATCTTGGGGGAACTGACATATTCCATGTCGGAATCCATGATTTAATAAAATAGCTTGCACTTCCTTGTATTAGTGGTCCAAGGGGAATACAGTGCCATAATACAAATTCATTTTTCATATATCCAACATCACTCCCTGCCAAGCACATTGGTTCTCTCAAGCTGACATCTTCTGTACTTGAGAACATCAAAAGGGACAGTAAAAGGCATTTGTAAGATCGCATTTCTGCAACAAGCTTTCTACAGACTTCATTCTGAAGCACAAGAAGTCTGCATAAAGCTCTTGTTTGATTCAACTGAACAGCCTATTTTGCAGCTCTAACTCTGCTGGTTTAACTGTGTGACTCGGCCAGCAGCCACAGAAAAATTTGGATGCTACCAAAATGAGATTCACCAAAGTCAGGATTTGTATCTTTGCTTCTTTTTTTATTTTTACCACTGCAAAACTAAAAGACACCTTTACTGTCAAATCTATCTTTACGCTTTACCCCCCAAAAAAGTAACATTCCTCTGAGGCTGGGATCACCTCTAGGTGTGACAGTCAACCAAGTGAGTAATAAAGAGGATTAATGTCATTTCTGTCACAGAGGTGAAGTTATCTTGGAACATGAACATCTGGGTGAACTTCAACTCCTGCATGAACTTCCCATACAAGTTAGACATTTTATCAAGGTTTCAGAGGCTTTGACCATATTGATTTAAGTAAAGCCATAACAGTGCCTCCAGGCACTGCAATTCAACACGATGTCATTTAAATGTTAGACGGATCACTAGCCTTAGTTTCTGACCATGTAAATAGCACCATCCCAAGCAATCTCCAATGGGCAGGTTGTGGGAGTTAGCCTGGGTCAGGCATGGATGTGACCACTTCACTTTATTGGGTGAAATAGTTCAGTTCTAGGGGGGTGTGTCATCTTCTGCCAGCAGGTCTCAGCACCTTCTGGACATACTCAAATCACCTGTATAGATGTAGCTGAAGAACTGACTCATAATCTATTCTTAACCGTGATGAAGTAATGAGGACTTTTGCCACAGAAGCTAACGGGCTGTGATTTTAGGTGCAGACCTGCCAAGTTTCACACAGTGAGGATATGCATGTAGTACCCATCTAACACTGCTATGCTGAGAACCCATCACCCCAAGCCCAAAGCCTGGTGCCACTGCTTCTAACCCCAGCTGGCGTCCCCACACACCTGCTATAGCTGGTTGTAGATCAACTGACAGCTCAAAGCCTGCAGCAACCAGAGCGTGAAGTAGGCAGTGATGGTCCCCTGCAGCAGAAGAAATGTCCCATAATAATGCATGTTCCTCACCAACAGCCTAACACTAAGGATCCTCCCACGTTGCTGGACTGAGCCCCAGGTGTGCTGGTGATCTGGCCTCAATAGTAGAGACATGGCTTCGCTTTCACCCCTGTCCTGTGGCCAGATGAGAAACATTAAGACACTGGATTTCTCAAAGCTTGACGGATCCACATACACCAGCTTTCTGCTCTGTAAAACCAAATCACTCACACTTCCCCACCATGATAATGCGCTGTGAAACCAAACTCAAACTGTTTCCAAGACATTCAGATGCTATGTTCACCAGCAGCATGTAAGTCTTTACATAAATAAAATCAATTTATCCAATGCTGTAGAATGAAGCTACTTGACATCAATGCCAAGGAAACTTCTTACGAATGACTAGATTTTGCAAATCAGAAAGGAATAAACTCCATTAAAACATGGCTATCACAAATTGTGCTGCATTTATTTGACAAGTTATAGCCGAGTAATCTAGCAGATATGCTGTGGTACATTTTGTAAATGCAATTAAGCCTTAGTAGTATGAGACCTCACTACAGCATCTGCTATTAAATCCTTACTGAGGGCTGTAAAATAGAGACAAGGATTTCTTTTCTTTCCTCCCTCTCTTTTTTGGGGAGATTATAAAGTGAACTGCTTAATGAAGTGCAGATTATCATTATTCCACTGAACATAACCGTGACACAATATTTACACATAATTAATTTATCTCTGACTTTCCCAGCCATAAAGAAGCTCAGAACACAGGGGAAAAGGATGAGGAAAAAAGAAAAAAAGAAAGAGAATTTCAATTTCTTTGCTATCTTTCAGGGTAAAAGGGAGGGAACCCTGGGGAAAAATACCCAAAGTTAGTTGCTGGCTGCACAGTGATCACAGTGATGCTAAATATGGCTCCCAACAGCAGGCGGAGAAGTCAGAACTATGCAACAGATCTGTACAACGGTGCAAGGGAGAAACACAGCTGACAAGGAAGCAATGCAGCCAGGCCGTGGATAAGGCCAGCATGTTCAGCTGTCCAGTTCCTTTGTCATTCCAGTCACTCATCCCTATTTATGAAATTAGCAGTATGAGAATATATGTTTTTTGTCATATGAGTATCTCCTGTGCTGTCCAATCCACTGGACAATCAGAATCAATAAGCTACCTCATGAGCATCCCCAACTCCAATTACCACTGAAGAAATGCAGAAGTTGAATTAAAACTTACAAATATCAAGAATGAAAACTAAAACAAACTAATATTTCTCTTATTTACCTTCTGGATCTCCCATCACAAAACTGGGACTAGAAACCGCATGAAGAATATAAATAAGAGACATTCAGTCTCTTGACCTTGGCAGCCAGATTTCCCTGATGCTCCTCAGAACCTGCAAGATTATCTTTAGCATCCCCAAAAATGCTGTTGTCCCAAACGTGTTTAAGGACTGTCACCCCTGATTCTCTATTGAGAGCTAGTAGTAAACTGAAGTTCTTTTTCTCCTTTACACTTACAGAGAGTAAATTTAAATCTGTATGTTTAAAAAGCTTGGTTCTGAGATATAAACCTCACCCCATCAGACCTCAGAAAAATTTTCATTCACCGCAGGCCATATCAAACTATAATTAGTTTAGTAAAAAATCTGTTAGGTGTTGAATTTGCCTTTCACAAAGAGGTTGCTCTATGTTTGGCTAAATCCTCATTACAAACCAAGTCTACTTGGCACTGAGTTAAAAACACACATCATGATTAAGTGTCAAATTTATGATTTATAGGACACATTTATGGGAAGAGTGGATCTCTGATTCAATTGCCAGGGAGTAAATAGACAAATAAAAACATATTTGTTATGAAATGAGCATCATTTTTCAGGGCAGAGGCAACATCAGGATGAGACGCTGATTTCTGAGTACCAGCTGACACTGCAAATATCCTGAGAGCTTTTTAGCTGAAGGAAACAGGAAGAATTACGTGAAGTTAAACTTGAGAACAGGTAGCTATCAGTTGTGGGATAGTTGTTTATGTTTGAGCAGCTGCCTCTAAATACAGCAGCTATCCTATTAGTTTTATATTTTCAATAGAATATATTCTTTATTTTTGCCTTAAGTAATAGTGATGTCAGTGCTGTTGGAAAACTACAGTCCATCCCTCAGTCAATCAATTCTACCCAGGGGGACTGGTCCACTCTTTAGGCTCTCAATACCACAAACACAAGGTCTCCAAGATGCTGCAGTGTGCTCCTCCACTACTGCAAGGCATAGTTTAAAAGTCAGTAAAGTAGGATATCAGTTTTGAAGCCACACGTCTGAGTAGCAAGCATTAAACACAGTCTTCATTGCATTTAGCAGGATAGCAGGAAGACCATCTGTATAGATGAGGAAAACTGCCTTCACAGCAAGTACTCCTGTGCTTCATCTTCCTGTCAAATCTCTCCTCCAGACTGCTTCATTATTTTTCCTTGCCTGCTTATTTGCTTTGCTTGGCCAGTTCTTTGTCCTTCCTGTAGCTTGTGAGCAGGGTAACACCACCAGCAGCAACACTGCTCTCCAGCTGAACAGAGAAAGGCAGTTCCTGCACTCCTTGGCCCATCCCCAGTTGTGCATGATGGAGAAGAGAGAAGGAAACAGGGGAAAGAAAACTCGCTCAAACACTCAAGGGAAGGGAGAAGTGAGCGGAGCTGCCACTGAGCTGTTGGGCCATCTGCTCCCCCTGGCCTAGCTCAGAGGAAGGTGTAGGCACAGCGAGAAGGGGAAACAACACTAACTCCTTAACCTCCTGAAGGAGGTCTGATTCACTGCTGCAGGCAACTGATCACCCAGGAAGATTTCTTTCCTGTAAAGGAAAGAAATTTTAAGGTCTGTACTTTCCTGAATTATCTTGTAATTGCTTTTATCCTAATAAAAAAAGAAATGTAAACCAGAGAACAATCCTGCACAAAAAGGACTTTCTGACAAAAATAGGCAAACTAGCTCTCCACCAGTTCATCTTCTCTAGCTCAACAGGAATATGAAGTTTTCTTGTGGTGGGCTTTTTTTTCCCCCCGCATGTGCACAGAGATTTATTTCTATCCCTACATAGCTGAAGGTACAGTTTTCACTACATGAACTCCCTAGATAGTTCCAGGAACACAGAAGAGCATGTCATCACATTGTTATTGCACAGAATACTTCATAGCGGACAAACTAAAAGTATGGTAGGAAAAAAAGCTATGCAAACTTTTTTTAAAAAAGGTTGTCCTATTTAAAAGCATGAAGATTGACTAGGAGGTTATGAACTGGATATTTCTAGTTTGCATCTGATTCTTGAATTTTGCAGACATAAGCAGTATAATAAAGAAGGAGGAGATGAGGAATAATGTCAGCTTCTAAAAACCACATTGTTTCTTCTTGTCTTGATTTATATAGAAATCTAAATATAATAATGTATGGATTCCCTTAATTGTAATTAACAGGGCAGAGGTTGTGATTCATAAGGGTATAATTACTGGATTTTTCCAGAAGAACACAAATGAGAATAACTTTGACAGAACAGAAGAAAAAACTATCACAAGCAAAACTGAATAGAAAGAATGTAGAGTACTATTGCAGCTCAACAAAAACTGAGAATGCTAATTATAAATAACTCAATTGCACAGGAAAGTCCGGTTCACACTCATACTAATTCAAGGATGTCTTCACGAACAATCTAAAAACCAGCTGAAATTAAATTTTCTTAAAGGATTAAAGCTGCAAAAGCAATGGAAATACTTAGACCAGAACAGCAAACTGCCAAAGGCACATGATGTTCCAGAGCAATGCAGAAAAGAGAAACATGTCAGAAGCATTTATTTTTTAATTCCTTATAAAGAAGCCAAATTGGAAGGCAAGATACCTTCAGTTTACCCTAGCACACTGTTCACAACCCTTTCCCTTCCTTCAATTACTATACAACATTAGTACTCAGTGAATTAGATTGTTTCAGATAAATTAGCAAAGAACTCAGGTGTTAAAAATAGACCCACTTAAATAATTATTTTTCAGCTGGAAGATTGCAACGATACACCATCATGTGTTCTCTCCTCTTTCAGGAGGATGAGCGAGTTTAGCTGTAGGGATGCAACCTGTGTCATGCAAGGCCAGTAAACAGGCTTCAGTAGAGATACAACTTCAGAGGCCACAGCATCAGGCAGATTTCTTGGAAACACGAAAAACAGCAAGTAACTGGATTCTACCCCACAACGGACATATTCACAAGGAAAATATCAAAAAGCACCAGAAGGATTTTGCTGTTAAAAGTTCCATCAGCACTGAAACCTGGGGAATCTGGAAGACAACAGTAACACAAATTTGCCCAGACTAGACTCTTTAATTGCAAGCAGTCATCCTCAGCAGAAACGAAGGCGATCAGGAGAGACTGATGTCCCATAACTGCTGGTTCTGAGGCACCTGATGTGCTCAAGAGTTTTCAGAGAACTAAAGGAGAAAAGAATTACTATGAAATTAATAGAGACGTAACATAAAACTGGGGAGGGTACAAAAAGAAGGCCAAAGGAAAATTTGCAAACAATGTGGCATATGATACCACACATGGAACCTCATCTGAGCTAAAAAAAGACAGTCTTGCAATTTGCAGAGGCTAGATAAATTCCTAATAAAAATGAGATTGTAATTTGGATCAGTAAGAATTTAAAACAGAAAAAGAATAGTTACAACTATTAGAATCAACCCTTGATAAAGCAAACTAAAATTTCCCAATCGAAAGAAATTATCTAATAGAATGAGGCTTATCACAAATGACAACACTTTTGCATGAGACGGTATCCAAAATACTGAAAAAAAAAAGGAAAAAAAAAGACCTGAGGCAGTAAGGCAGACAAAGTTCAAAGCAGTAGCACAGCAAAAACAACACACACAGTTGCATACACTGTCAAAATGAAAATAAGCCAAGAAGATGCCCAGGAGATACAAAAATTTTGCAAATGAGGCCAGCACATACATAGCATAGATGGGAAAAAACAATCTTTTTTGATCGTCATTTGTAAGAGTACCACATGATGTTGTGAAGAAAGTGGAGAGACAGAAGACAAAATAGACAACAAGAGGATCTCAGCTGATAGCTCAGACATTCATTTCTGCCACAGTTTCATAAATATTTGACAGTGTATGTGTGTATGTTGGGAAACTGCAGCAAACTCAGGCGTTGACACCGGCATTTAAGTTTAGCAAATTGGACAAAATGGCAACACCCCCCTCATAATCCCAGAGGAAATGGCATGGAGGCCCATTCAGCCTACAGCTTTCATCTGGAAGATCTCAGAAGGCACTAACCACAGCAAGATGAGAAAATGGAGGTGCCAGGATAAGAGGATTCACAAGCTCTTAATATTTAATTTTCTAGAAAAGTCAGCAGGCCCAAGCAAGACTGTTTTAAAAATTAATCAAGCAACATTTGTGAGCTGAAGTCAGGAAACTACTCGTATGCTTTTATACTTGAGTGTTATATTCATTTCATCTTCATCTAGTTTTGTGCTTTTATGGATTGACCTCACCAGACAGAACCTGTGAGAGGTATTTTGAGGCTCCTGTTGGCATATGCAGCCACTAAAACAAGAAACAAATATGGTCTTTTTCTTAAAGGCAAAGACGGAAGCCTTGAACAGCACTAAGATAAAAGCAGCTTCAGAAGCCGCAGTAGTTCATACACAGACTACACAGGACTTGGGGCTTTCTGGAGGCTGGGAAATAGTAATGGCAAGGGCTACCTACTAACTGATTCCCTGCGCTAGCAGTGTGACAGATTCAGTATGACTGCAAGAATGTTCGAAGGAAACGCTCTTTATCAAGAGTAACTTTTAAAAAAAAAAAAAAAAAAAAAAAAAGGGCCAAAAAAAAAAGCCTTGAAAGTACTCTACAGCCACTTTAAAGTAGTTTAGCAATTACAGAGTAACGATTGTAACAAGGTAAATATCCCTTGTGGATCAAAAAGGTTTTCAGTTTCATGAGAAGTGTGCATTTCTAAAGGGTCTTTCTTGGTTTCAGGCTCTCTCTGGACAGGCATTAAGGCTAAATTCGTAGCAGCAATGGCCTATAGACTAATGGATGTCTGGCCCGAGAAATTCAAATCTCTAGTCATTCTGTTAATGGCTTCTCCTTATTTCATTATAACCTCTGTATTATAATGTATCTCAGAAGCTATTTTAGCATGTACCACATTTTTCAAACTGCCATTAGTAAAAGATAAGCAGAAGAAATTTCCCATGCATGAAATCCAGACACTTACATTCCAGAAAGTTCCAATAAGAGGAATATTCCTGGCTTTTCTGTCTTTAGAAACAATAAGCATTGCAATAAACAGTTGTGGTTCCTACTGATAGACAAGAATATCAGTTATTGATCCAAAATTCACTCATCTGAAGTTAAATGAAACTATAATAAAGGTAAACCCAGGAATTTTTCAGTATTTGTGAGTCTTTCATTCTTTAGCTTCTTTATTTACATGAGAAAGCAGCTTGTAATTGTAAAATCTTGTAGCTATTTGAGGATGATGGAAGTAATTACTGAATCAGGCTGCAACAGATTCATTTCACTTTATTTTTATAGCATCTGAATGCTTTTTGTAATGTTACACAATATGACATCGACTATTTGTTTCTTCATCTTCTGTCCTGGAGTCCAGTGGAGTCACGTATGGCTCACACATCATACATAGGTGTGGTTGTACATTTATGCTAGAAAAGGTGGTGCAATGGGTGATGAGAATTTAATTACTGTGGACAATACATTCCGGTATTCCATTCATGCCTCTAAGAAAGTACAAGGTCATGCTCAGGCAGTATATAACTAATTATAGAAATAATTATTGTATCAGAGGAAAAAACTAGGCAAAAGCTGTTATCATTCATCTCTGTCCTTTACTGGTTACCAAAGTGTCTTTAAGCATAGCCCCTGCAAGAATTTTCTCTTGCATGTATTTCACCTTGCATGGTTTTACTGTTTCTTCAAGCATAATTATAGCAGTGTTTGTGAACAAAGCATACGAGGCACAAAATTTTTGCCTCTTCACAATATTGGCAGAATTTCAATATAAAACAGTCTGACTTCTACTAGCACTGATCTGAGGAAATAATTTCCAAATTAAGCCTTTAGTAGTACTATGACATCCCACTTGTATGCAAGTGAATTCCAAGACAAAGTGTTTTCCTTTTTCACAAGATAAATTTATACTAATATTATTGTAGAATATAATATTAAAATATCATACATTTTAGCTCAGGAGATCATTTAGAAGGCTCCTCTTTTTCATTTTGACTTAAATTTATTGACTTTTTATTTAAGATAACTTTCAGTTGCTTATTAATAAGGTTAGAACTTGAATCATGAATTGTCCGTTGCTCCATATATGCTAATGTCAGCATAGACCAAATTCTGGCTTCATTAACCTTCCTATATCCCCAAAATCTCATCCCACTATAGTGTCTTAAATTCACTGTTATAAATTGGCAGTAGAAAATGCAGACATCAAATTCAGTGCCATGCGTCGAAGGAAAAAATTCAGTCTTCCAGGAGATAAGACTTCAGTTTGGCACTGACCTTTATCCACTAAAAACAAAATTTAAAAAAAAATCCTGGAGTGGCTTTATCTGACCAAATGTGTAGCATCAGAGCTGGCTATCTTTGACTCCCCTATAGTCACTAGAGAGGTGCGATTAATTCCACTGATTTTAGATTTCTACTTCAGGATGAGATAAATAGCACCCTTTCTAAAGAGGCCTGCTTTATTCCACTGAGCATGTAGGTAGCCTTAAGTGACTAACTCCAATACAGTTATTGGAGACTTCTAATATTAAGTGAGATGAGTTCCTTTTGCTCATACCCACCTTCTGGGGTGATACAAAGAGTATCACAACAAACATTTAGTAATAGCCATTACTAAGGGTACGATCATCATCAAACCAAAGCACTACATAAACTTAGTTTTTGCTTTTGCTTGCCACCCTTCTACCCCTGGGAAGTTGCCCATTTCTTCTGACTCTATTCCACATTTTGCAAAAATGCAATGGCACCACATTCACTACAGAAGTACAAATGATGAAATATTTGGATAATTACCTTAGTTTTAAAATGTTGTGATCCAAAACTTTTAACCATAAAGCCATTATTTTCTAGGACTTGATAAAGATACTGGAGAATTTTTGGCTGTTTGCAAAATAGTTGGGAAATGACAGCTCTCCCACCTGAGAGCAAGCCAGAGGGCTTACTGGCACCAGAACTCATCACCTGCTCTTCACACCTCCCTGGGGCATTCTGAGAGACAACAGGCACTAGCTGAACATGCAGACTTCTGATATAAGGAAAACCTTTTCATGCCCTGTAAGATGTTGCCCAGAAAAGCTGTGGAATCTCCATCCTTGGAGACATTAAAAACTTCAATGGTCAAAGTCCTGATCTAATTGTCGGGTGAAGAGGGCTGGAGTAGAGGACCTCCAGAGCTCCCTTTTAACCTCCATAATTCTGTTGCTGTACTGAGTAGCGATGCTGTGGAATGGTGACTTGACATTATGAAAAGAAAGCTCAGAAATATCCTGTAACTACATTACACTTCCTTAATGAAATAATTTGACAGATTAGTAAAAGTTCTGATTTACGTTGGCATGTGAAAATAGATTAAATGTATCAAACCTGATAATGATTTTACAACAGTTCATCTGTAAAACGGTAGCATTTAACATGAGACAGTTCACAGTGGAAAGGAAAAGCACAGCCAAACTGTGATAATCCGTGTTATTGAAGGTGAAGAGTTTAACCTTGGTATCTTTACTGATATTAGTAAGATGACAGACACAAGCTTTGACATAAGAGTCTAGTCTGCACAAAATTTTCACAGACCACAGCAACCTTTAATAACATTTTGTGAAATTTAAATCTCCTGCCATTCCAAAGAGTATTTATTTTGAGCAGAAATGAAAGGATGGCTTTTTTATTATCCATAATTATTAACTATTCTTTAGCTTCCTATAAAAATCATTTTCAATGGTAAAAAAGTTTTTACTTCTGGAAGAAAGCACAGAGGCTTTAGAATAATGATTTGTATTTGATGGATAGACTCTTTCTCTTAGTGCAGTCAATGACATCTCCATACACAGGGCTCTGACAACATTAAATGTATTCAAAAAATAAGGCTTGTGTTCCTTCTGTTTTTCTATTTGCTAATACAGTCTTGTAAACCTTTGACTTTGACTGGAAAAATAAATACACTGCTTAGTCAAACATTGCACCGGTTTACATATTTTGCTTAGCACCATCAAAAGCAATCAGATTTGCAAAACAGGGGCCTATACCAATTCATACTAAAAGGATGGATGGTCTTCATCCCAGTGAAACTCAACCTCACTGATTTTATAGAAGAATTTTTTCCACATGGCAACATTGGGTAGAACAAGCTGGATCCCTTTAATGACAACCAAAAATACTGTGCTGGTATGCAGCTGTAAAAAAACCCCACAATAGCTTCTGCTGGGGAAAAAAAAAAAAAATCATGCTCCATTTGCATCTTTTGTATTACTTCTGTAAAGGTTATGAGTTATAAATTATTTCTGTTTCTTCACTTGCCCTTACTCCCATTGACATTTTTCTGTAGCTCTGTAGTTGTATTTTCATTATGTTTATTTACAGTAAAAAGTTTTCTGTTATTTTAATCTTTCTTGCTTCTGGATGAAAGAACTGTTCAAACTGTGAGGGACACACTGAAAAATCGACTATTCAAAAAGAGAAAGTGCTGTAAAATGTTCGCAAAAGTGCATAAGTGTTCACAAAATTTGGGCTCAAAAGTACAATATTCCTAACATTAGAGTAGAAAGTGCTCACTACCTGGGAAGTTAGAGTAGAGTGGTTGAATCATCAGGAAAGAATAAAAGATGACCACTTGGTGATCTGGGAAATGAAAGATATTCTAAGAATAAAAATAATGTTCCAGGAATAATATATATATGTATATATTAATTTAAAAAAAAAAAAACAAAACAAAAAAACCA
>NW_008796041.1:4887114-4889347 GCF_000699145.1 Aptenodytes forsteri | reverse complement strand
CAATTTCATATGGGGTTTATGATTTTATTTTCCTTTTTTTTTTTTTTTTCTAAAATAATTATATAAATCGGAGAACTGAAGCTCAGGAAATAGTTTATATTTTATTATCAATTCTGGAATCACAAAACTCTTACTGCAGCACAATAAAAAGTAACAGATTCTTTGTTGATATAACCTGCCTTATTAAAGCAGTAGGGCTCACAATTTTCACACAGCAACACATTCTTATGTGTTAGACGTCAACTATATTCCGTACCTTATGGTATGACGTTATTTTAATGCTAGATGTATTTCCATCAATCCAAATGGGAATAGATTGGGATTTTTTTCAACCTTCAAGTCAAAACAATAAACCTCTCCAACTTACTGTGAAAAATTACAGAGGTGATTTCAAAGTAGAATTTAAGTCATGAAGCTTATTTTGAACTCTCTTCATTAAGCTTGAACAAGTAATGATTGCAACATCCACCTGCAAATATTTATTACAGTGATTTACTAAGTGCTGAATATCATCATTAGTATTTTTGTAACCTCTTGCTAGACATCTTTGATGAGATCCATCATAGACAATCTGTAGAACAGAGCATGAGAGTAAGGATAATTACCAAGAAGAAGAGAACCATTACAGTAATTGAATGCTGTTCGAGACATTAATGTAGCAACAGACAATAAATGTGTTTCTCCGTCTTGTTTCATCACTGAAAGCACATCTATGTACGTTAGCTGTGTGGGTAATCCTATTGGTTTTGGTGGCATAGAGCTATTTGACTGAAGACAGTATATAGATGTTCTTGAAACTACATCTCATTTTCTTAACTCTTTTATGCAAATTTCTCATCTTCATTTGCAGTTTTAAAAGAAACACACTGCTATATGAAGTATGAGCTACTAACTTCAGTAGGCTTTGAAATGTCTCTAAATTAACAAAAATATTCTCACTGTCTTCAATGAACAGTCAATTAAAAATGTAGTGTGCTGATCCAGTGAGGTATTGAGACTTCCTTTGATTCTTCTTTGGAAAGGAAGGAAATTATGATACTTGTTTTGGAAGTTGTCATTATATGTGCAACAAAATGCCTATGAATTCCTGTATCTGATATAACAGAATCATAGAATAGAATCATTGAGGTTGGAAAAGACCTCTAAGATCATCGAGTCCAACCGTCAACCCAACACCACCATGCCCACTAAACCATGTCCCTAAGCGCCTCATCTACACATCTTTTAAATACCTCCAGGGATGGGGACTCCACCACTTCCCTGGGCAGCCTGTTCCAATGTTTCACCACTCTTTCAGTAAAGAAATTTTTCCTTACATCCAATCTAAACCTCCCCTGGCGCAACTTGAGGCCATTTCCTCTCGTCCTATCGCTTGTTACTTCGGAGAAAAGACCAACACCCACCTCGCTACAGCCTCCTTTCAGGGAGTTGTAGAGAGCGATGAGGTCTCCCCTCAGCCTCCTTTTCTCCAGGCTAAACAGTCCCAGTTCCCTCAGCCGCTCCTCATAAGACTTGTTCTCCAAAAGCAACAAACTCAATAAATTACCTTTGACAACTTTGGGATTTTATGTATTTGCCCATAATTTTTCTTCCCCCAAGGTATCAGCACTTGCTGATCCAAAATGTCTTGAAAACTAAAATGAGAATTTACTCACAAAATAGCAATTCAGGCTCTCATGCTGTTATTCTGAATGGTTCATCACCTTGATTGCTTAGGGGTAATACGGTATCTACAAAAGTTTGGTGACAGTTTGTTGGTCTAATCGCAAAAAAAAAAATCCAAACAATTAAATTCAGGCCTTGAAGGAACTCCTTTGTGGATACACATGTGCATACCTTACTAATAAACCCAGCCAGTGATCACGGCCTGATGCTGTGCAATGCCAGGAACCTACATCTGCTATGCCTAAGACGATTAAAGTGCAGAGTGCCTGAGCACATGGAACAGAAAGGGGGAAAAAAATAAACTCTTTGGCTAGCTATTTTCTCTCTTTCTTTTTTTTACTTGTCTTTGATCTTCCCATTATTGGCCCTTCCATTGGTCTTTCTTTGTGGTTTCTACATTCCCTATCCACTATATTTTTCTCATTTACTGTGATCATGCTCATATGTGATAATTTCCTTAGCTCTTTTTTGGTCTTTTTTGCATTCTTTTTTCCTTTTTCTGAACCTCTAGCCTCCGTGCCTTCTTCTCACTTAAAACAAAATTAGTGTACAATTTTTTTTTTTTTTT
>NW_008796041.1:4870169-4886792 GCF_000699145.1 Aptenodytes forsteri | reverse complement strand
CTTGTTACTTCGGAGAAAAGACCAACACCCACCTCGCTACAACCTCCTTTCAGGGAGTTGTAGAGAGCGATGAGGTCTCCCCTCAGCCTCCTTTTCTCCAGGCTAAACAGTCCCAGTTCCCTCAGCCGCTCCTCATAAGACTTGTTCTCCAAAAGCAACAAACTCAATAAATTACCTTTGACAACTTTGGGATTTTATGTATTTGCCCATAATTTTTCTTCCCCCAAGGTATCAGCACTTGCTGATCCAAAATGTCTTGAAAACTAAAATGAGAATTTACTCACAAAATAGCAATTCAGGCTCTCATGCTGTTATTCTGAATGGTTCATCACCTTGATTGCTTAGGGGTAATACGGTATCTACAAAAGTTTGGTGACAGTTTGTTGGTCTAATCGCAAAAAAAAAAATCCAAACAATTAAATTCAGGCCTTGAAGGAACTCCTTTGTGGATACACATGTGCATACCTTACTAATAAAAACAGCCAGTGATCACGGCCTGATGCTGTGCAATGCCAGGAACCTACATCTGCTATGCCTAAGACGATTAAAGTGCAGAGTGCCTGAGCACATGGAACAGAAAGGGGGAAAAAAATAAACTCTTTGGCTAGCTATCTTCTCTCTTTCTTTTTTTTACTTGTCTTTGATCTTCCCATTATTGGCCCTTCCATTGGTCTTTCTTTGTGGTTTCTACATTCCCTATCCGCTATATTTTTCTCATTTACTGTGATCATGCTCATATGTGATAATTTCCTTAGCTCTTTTTTGGTCTTTTTTGCATTCTTTTTTCCTTTTTCTGAACCTCTAGCCTCCGTGCCTTCTTCTCACTTAAAACAAAATTAGTGTACATTTTTTTTTTTTTTTTTTGGCCTTGGCTTAAGAGTTTTTAATTTCATTTCCCTGGAGCCTTTTGTTTTCTCTATGCCTCCCTAAACACCATCTGCTCAACTAATTCAACTGAACATATGATCCTGGAGCCTGGGTCTCCTCTTATACCTTTACCACTCTTTTACAGCTCCCAGATTCAATGGAAATATTTTCATTTGCAGTTGCATTATTGGGAGCACAACCCTAACAGATGAAACACTGATTTCTTAATTAATCCTGTTTGAAGCTGTTCTACTTATGTATTCATGAGACTAGAGAATGACTCTCTAGCCTAGAAAGGCAGGAGTTAGCAGTTCCAATGAATATTCAAGTACTTTATATATAAGCAGAACATTTCCAACAGGAGAAACAGAGGTTATGTCCAACCAGTTAAATAATATGGAGAGGAGCGAGCACAAGCTCTAAACTACAATGGTTAATAATCTGTATTCTTTTGCTGCATTTTTGGCATCAGAGGACTGACCACAGCATGTACCGTTCCCGATAGGCAACTGAATAAGGCTTCACTGCCTCTGGCTATCTCCAACCTACACCATCCTTCAACACTGTCCCAGTAAGCTTTGCGGTCTCATGCTACGTCATACCATACGGTACGGAATATATACGTTAACTTTTCTGCCAGAAAACTACCAATACAGTCCTCACACTATGTAAGGTACTTTGAAATGAACTCCTGGAAGATGGGAGATCTTGGTTTGAATCCAAACGTTGAATAAGGCAAAATGATAGAAAGATGTCTTGAACCAAAGTCTTTAGGGGTACGGCATAACACAGCAGAGAAAACCAGACTTTTTTCAGAAAGTTTCATTAGCCTTCCACGAAAGGGTGTCAAGACAGTAGTAAAAGGCACTAATTAGTAATGTATCATTATTCTACTTTCTGAAAGTAGAAAACATCTGGAATAGCTTGCCAAAATGATCATTTGGCATATTTGGTTGATTTTTTTTAAATACTCCTTTTAGAAATAGTTTTTGGGTTTTTTTTTATTTGAAGTCAACTAGCATTGGATAAAAAAAGAAACAGTTTAAACTGCACCAAGTACCCAGAAATCGAATAATAGAGTTTTGTAAAACTGATTCAATACTTCTCATTTTAAAATAATTTTAATTTTACTTTATAAATAGGTCTACATGCAGTGTATTAATGTTACTTTTTACCAAAAAAAGCTGAAGTTTTTATTTCGGCAAACCACATAAATTCAAGATGACAAAACCGAGAACTGCATGTATATTCAATAATTTGCTTCCATTATGTCATAACATGGGAAGTGAGAGAGTAGAAGAATATTTTCCTTAAGGCAATCACTTAGTGTTTTGACATTTCTAAAATGGGACACTTAACAGCAAGTAATACTGCAGAAAATATCCTCACAGAATAATAATCAAATCAGAGGGAAAATGAGGTGAAGTGTGAAGGTCTCAATGCCATGATTTGTTTAATTACATTTTTTATGAAGCCTTTTTTTCTGCTCTGCCAGGCTGTATAATTTCTTCACTAAATTTTACATATCAAACTAAGTTTACATATTAGATTGGCCACAATAGCTTTCCTCTAAGAAAGTGTAACTTGGCCCTGTACCTGTCAACCCAAATATAAAATGAGCAAGGAAGAATAGAAGGAAACTGAGGAGGGGAAAGAAACATGAATGAAAGATGGGAGGAGAAGGAAAGAAATTGAGGAGATCCAGGAAAAGGGGGAGAAAAGCTTAGATTGATGGAGGTAAAGAGACCATTTGAAGGGGGTGTCAGAAAACTTGCATCTTCCATAATGGTCCCTGACTAATGAGCATTTATTGCCGTGTTTTAGCTTTGATCTTGGAAGCTTACAGATGTAGGGGAATAGTATGGATTTGTCATGAGCAGATATTCATTACAGTTCATTCCACCCCAGCATACACTTGCCAGACCTTGCTCTCTGAGTGATCTGATGGATATACACTCATGATGAGTGCTTCTGGTGCAGTAACATGTGCAACACAATACTGATTCCTAACACTTCATCTTCAGAGGAGAGGATTTAAGGGCGATGGAAAAAGGATATGGTAAGCTGCAAAGTGACTAGGTAGGGTGAGATGTTACATTTCACATATAACATGTACTGTTGAAAGTAGGATGTACAACACTATGGTTAGAAAGCTGCATATAAAGCTATCAACGACAAAGAACGTTAAAGGAGCAAGAGCAAAACAAATATTGAAGCTGAGATTAAATGTGCTTCCAATTGTGTCACACAAAGGTTGAATTTCACTGATGAAATCTTCTATCAGATATGTATCTTGGACCATGAGGCAGCATCTGCAAATTTGCAGGGTATTTTGTACGTATTTAACATTCTTTTGTCCGGGCAATTATGAACAATGTGCTGTTCAATTTCTAACGATATCCCTTATGAGTTCCTCAAATAATTACATTCAAATAGAAAGGCTCCAAGAACCTAGTTTGCCAAGATTTTAACTCCCCTGAACAACCAACTGTATTCTTGAGAATTTTATTCATAAATACCACAAGATAGACCCTAGAAAAACCTAAGGAGGGGCATATCCATCTTCAGCTTCAGAAACATATTCAGGAAGGACTGCATAAGTTCTCAAAGTCATGATTTTCTCCACTTTGATAGATACAGCCACAGTTCTAATACAATTTTCTTCATGGCTTATTTTTCAGGTTTATAGTTCTGTTTTACCAGATCTGAACTTCTTTTACATTTATTTCCTCCCTTATTTCTTCGTTTCAGTTTGAACTCCGAACTGGAGTATTTGGTCCTTTGAATCAGTTATCAATATAAATCCAAGCAGCATCAGAAATTCACCAAGTACCTGTAACATTTTTTTATTCCTGCCACATCATCAATATATGTCTGGTTGGGTACAGATGCCAGTCCTAATACTTTCTTGTCTCTACACACTGCATCCTATATGTACAGACAGGTCTATCATTTATGTCTTCTCATTAAAGCCAGAGTTCTCTGTAGAAAATATCTGAGTCCGACTGTAGAGTGGGTGTTTAAAAGCCAGGCTCCTCCTGCCATGGACTATTTCATATCACATGCCCTTTTGAAGATTTCCAACCTCATAATTTGCTTTCAGGCATTTTTGCCTCCACAATAAATTTCTTTTATGTTGTTTCTGGAAAACAGACATTTTATGGGTAGGTATCTGTTGTAACCAGATTTTCATAATGGCCAAGTGCCCAAAGCAGAATGGCAATGCCATGGATTTTGCTTCCTGGGAGATTTAATTCTCATTAACTTTTGCATGATCTTGGGCACATTTCCTGTAATCCAAGGCACTGGCTGAGTTCATAACTAGCAAGTGCTCTGTTAACACATCTTTGTGCTTTTCTGAGCACAAAAAAAAAAAAAAAAGAGACATTCTAATAAGGCAAAGGAGAGTTACATACATTGTGTAAAGCAAGATTAGTTCTGCTTGTTTGTTCAAACCAGCTGTGATGATTAAGGGGAAGAATCAGCTAGGTGCAGAACAGGTGGCTCAACTTACCTTAGCTCCCTGGTTAGACAAGAGGAATGAAGGAAAAAAAAAAAAGGCATTTGAGCAAGATACTTGCTGACAGGACACCAATTAACAGAAATAACTTAATAGTGTCTAAACACAAATACAATGCTGTGTATGAAGAACCTTGGGGTGGTCAGGGGACAATGAGGAATGCAAAGAGAATGGAGAACCCATAAGACTTACATGTAAACATGTGAAGAAAACATTGATAAAATCTTAGCTGTCTAGTTATTGCCACTAACAAGCATATGGTTGTTATATTTAAATATATTATGTGCTAGAATGAAAGCTATTGTATGTATGGCAAAGCTATACAGATATGTCTAGTAAGGGAAAATAATTGTAAAGAACATAACTGAAATAAGAGATGATGTTAGCAACATGATGCCAGTTGCTTAGAGATCTGCAGTTAGTTTCACTCTCTAAAGACAATCAAGGTTTTCATATATACATCGATTAGACTTCGATTGTGATGATAAATATGCAAAGACTTCCCGCAAACGCCCTAATGTACACAGTAGTGAAAACTACATAATTACATAATTCTTGTAATGTGAGGCTAAGAGAAGCTATCGCAGACACTTAGTGAAGACCAGTAGAACTAGTACATCATTTTGGACAAAAAATAACCTGTACTACTTCTTTTTCTTTTATATTTCATTGTTTGTGACTAATTGTACTTTCTACCGTGTAACTCCTGCTGGCATAACTGTATCTCTCTCTCACATTTTCTATTATAAATACCACTTTTTTTAAGGGGTTCACCTATTCATTCATGGGTGAAATATTTTCTTGAGATATTTCTCACTTAAGAAAACTGCTTTAGTAAGCAAAGCTCCTCCTAAGCCTACGCAGCTCAAGGTGGAGCCTAAACTACTGTAGTTCCACCTCAGGTACTCAGATATTCTTTTTTGTATTTATTTTTCAGCTTTGCTCTATCTTCTCCAAAGCCAAAACCCTTAACGTCTCTGTCTACATGTAATCTATGAGAAAGTAATAAAGTATAAGTTTCCTTTTTCTTTTTTTCTTTTTCTTCTTTTTTTTTCCTTCTTCATTTGTCACCTTAACTAAAACAGTGATCAGCTACTAGCAACTACCAGGGTCTTTTATCGGGAAAGTAAACCAAAATGATCATCTGCCTGAACTCAAGAGGTGCCAACCTTTACCATTCATTACAAAACAAAGTTGTGTATATTAATATCTTATTTTTATTACAGCTTCGCCTTTTTATCGAAATATACCTTCAGCATCTATTAAAGAAAAGAAGAATTTAGTAGCAAAAGCCTTTACATAAATATTTACACAGCAGTCCGCAAAGAACACATGGAAATTCAACATCTAGGCTAAAGCCTTTGCATTTCAAAAGAGAGTTTTAAGGATCCTCTAGATTTTAAGATTAAAGAAGGTCAAAAAGAATTATTTGAGATTATCTAAAGATGGATAGTCGAGATGGATTTGTCTGAAATTCTACAAGGAGGCAATTTGCAGAGAAGTAGTTAGATATTCATCTATCCCTCCAGAATTGAATCATTTTGGTTTATTTTGTTTTTTTCTTTCCCATGAAACAGTAAAATAAGGAGGAGGGGGGCTTGAAGGTGGAGGTTTTTTGTTTTTGTTTAACAACAGCACTGAGGTAAGGGAAGACCAGTAAATGTTCATTGTGGTCAACGTGGTATGTGATTCCTCCAGTTGATCATAGTCTCTCACTAAAACTATAAACTAAGTAAAGCATCAGTTGAAAATACTCTTTTTTTAAAAAAAACAAACCAGAATGGTATCATCTTTAGCTCATACCTTTCCATAAATAAATATGAATAAAAATTACTGAAAAAACTATCCCATCTGCATTTGTGTTTTGAGTAACATCACAAAAGAAGGATGCTTTTGAGATTCTGTCAGAATAATGTTCCATGTGAATTTCAGAAGTTTAAAGATGTCAACTAAATCCGTTTAAACTGTAAGCAAACAACTTGAGTTTATGTATCTAAACCATCTTCGTGTAATTTTATTTTTTTATATTTAAGGGGAAAAAAGAAATTAATTATATTGTGACCTACAATAGATAAGGAATGGAATAGATCCATTAACTGAATTATTTAAAACTCAAGTGCACAAATGTGCATATTAGTTATATAAACCAGCTAGTACTTCTGCTATATACTACTAGCACAAAGTCTATTTCCCCCACCTCCTTGAAAGGTGATACTGAATAAAATTAGTGATATGCAAAAATAAAAGGCCAGTGTCTGCCAAAGCATACACTTTTTAAAAAGCTGAACTAGCACTCTGCTTCATTTTTTTTCTGAAAATGTTTATTCTAAGCATATTCATTATACTCTGAAATCTGAAATTTTGAGCTCTGTGGCTTTTAAGTGCTTAAAAATAAACATTTCTGAAAATTCAAATCTAGAATTGTTAGAAGGTCACAGAAACACCATATGTCCCGGTCCCGTCCCTTTTTTTCCCGTCCCGTCCCCCCCCCATTAATGTACTGAAGAGCAATTTCTATTCTTGATAAGGACAGGTATCAGCACAGTCTTGAATAAGCTATTGCTAATATTGTCCTGAACAATAAAATTTTATCAAAGACAGTAAAATTTTATCAAAGACAGTAAAATTGGGTAGGTTAGGAAATGTATCTTTTACATAAATGTTCAGTTACCAGTCATTCTTGGTAACTGAAAGGACTGAAATCTGTTCTACTGCTGTTACTCTAAAAACTCCTATAGTTTAGTGATGTCTCCACAATAATCTCCAGGACCAAAGAATTAACCCATAATTACTACTGATGCTATCCGTTAGCATTTTCAGGCAGAGGTTATGAGTTAAGATCACAGTTAGTACCCTGGACTCCAGTTCTGATCTGCAATATCAGGGTGCACAGTAACACCCATTTTTAAATAATCTCCATGCTGATTTTTTAGCTGTGTACTTTGATTTTGTAAGGCAGCTTAGGCTGCAATAATGAATCCATGAGGGGCTACCTTGGTCTGAGCCTGCTTATGAGTTTTCCCACCTGCTTCCTTACCTGAACACAAGATTTGAGGCAACTAATATGACTTGGTTGGAGATTCAGTGGTAAAATAGCATATTTAGTATTTTTACTACAGGTCAAAGCAAGGGTTGATTTTTAAGACATTCAGACACAAACAGCATATGTGTGTGTGTGTGTGTGTGTGTGTATGCAGACTATAATATACTATTCATATTCATAAACACACAAAATCTCTTTAATAAATCCTGGACCAGAGATACTCTCACATATCAACTGTAATGCTATAGTTAATGCACAACCCAACAAAAGCAGCATCAGTTTTTACATGTAATTTCACAAAGCATTTGCACACTCTATTTTTAAGTTTTTTGTGGTTTTTTTTTTTTTTTTTTTCCAGCTACAATCCTTAGTCTTCACTCTGAATCTTTTGGATTTGGTTTGCCGTGTATTTGCAAGAAACTTTCTCTGAGTTAAACTCCATTTCTATCTGTCTTCCATCTAGAAATGTATGCAGATGGGTAATATACATGGAGCAAACATAAACTACAACAATAACAAAAAGACAAGAAAAACAAAGTCCCAGTCCTGGAGAGCTTGCAGTAATACAGACATTATGCTTCATTAAGAAGCTGTAAAAATATATTGTCCATCTTTATGCCTTGTCCTTATAGGATTTTTATTAGTTTTCAAGCTCATGTTTTATAAACAAAGCAAAGAATTTGCAAAGGAACAAGTGCACCATTTCATTTTGTGCATTGCATTATTCCCTACACCTTTTTGTACCACAGTTTCTTTTTGGAAACTAACAGAGGAGTCCACAAGTAAATAAGACTTACAGAGTAAGCAAAGGTTGGTTTGAACTTCCCTCTAGCTGTAGGTAGCAAAAAAGGTCAATTTCTTAAGATTTTTACTCTAACAACATTTAATACAGTGAAGTCAATGAGATAAGTCCTTCTGCCAATAAGTCATTTTCTTTTATCAACACTGAAGACTTAGAAAGTTTTTTTTTTAAAACTGCCAAAAATATCAATTAACTTGAGCTGGACATATCTTGAGAAGTATTTCACCTGCTGGTGAAGCACTGCAGTAACCATTCTTCCCTTATCTCTACTGACTAGCAGAAACATAATTATTATTGGAAGGGAACTAGTGTGAGAAAACAGATTTTTAATTCATCACTGTAACATTTATGCTTAACAAATACAGAAATATACTGTCCTTTACTCAAGACAAATGCTGGTTATGTACATTAATCTGCAATTTGAGAAAAAGACATATTCGTAAGTGGCAGCAATTCAGAATGACTTTTGTGCAATCTTATTTTTAAAAGTTGATGATCAAAGAAAAGAATTCAAAAGTGTCTGCAATGAAATTTGTTTAATGTATGCTAAATATCTCATTATCTTATGAACCTCGCTAATATTTCCTCATCCCTCAGTAAATTTAGTTCGCTCAATTGATGAGCAGGGTATAAACTTACATTTTAAAATGACTCCTAAGACTTTTCCAATGGATACACAGACATAAAATGAAATTGGATTTTAATTTTGATATCAGGAGGACATAATTTTCTACAAAAGAAGCAGGTATGCTCATCCTATCTTGCTATTCAGCATGCAACAGTGACCACTTCCAAAGTGTGAAGTGAATTAGAATTGATCAAAAAAACACCAGAAAAAAAAAATCTCATTGGGGGGTTTGTCTTCAAGCAAATTTGAAAGGAAATGACAAGGCTTTTAAATTTGTTGCAAAATATAAATATTTTTATTATCCATCTTCATCATACCTTTTCACTGTTAATATTACAAACAAAACATTATTACCTTACCTGACCACGCTCCTTCACACCAGAGACTATCTGTAAGAAAACCTAATGATTTCTCTTGACCTTCTTGCCTGTCTGAAATTTCAGTCAAACTGACATTTTAAGTTTGACAGAACTGGGTTTTCCTTTGGAAAACAGATCTTTTTCCCAAAACAGTTCTAAAGGAAATGTAGAGGAAAATACTGAACAGTTATGGGAGACATCTCCACAGGGGGATGTTCTCCCAACATTACAATGAGAACAATGTGAATTCATAACCCTGACTGTTTATTTTAGTAGACTGTAGTTGTTTTAATGGTATCCTCTTGACATATCAAATCTAATCTCAGAATCTGCAGAAGAAAAGTTCCATGGATGAATCTTTTCTAGAAGGTGTATTTCTTCTGATTTATTTTACATTTTCACTTTACCATTTTATCAAATATTCCTTAGTCTTGAACTTTATGACTAGTACAAATAGAAAGTTTTGTCTATCACCTAGCTAAACTGCCATTCTTTCCAGTTTCTTTTAGGCTTCGGTGACTGGATTGATCTATATCATATATATATTTCCCACTAACAGACCTTCATCCTGCTCAGCTGGAGAGGGGAACAGGATGAGGCCATTGGTGCCATTTGTGTTTGTGTGAGCGCTGTGCTTTCTGTCAGTGGTGATCTGTGTGTCCAGCTGTTTCTGTTTTTCTGTGTATTGCATATATGTTTGTGTATGTACCTATCAGGAACAGATGCTGAGCCTCACTGCTGGCTGGACCTGGGGACAGGGAGCTGTATCACTCATTTCTATTGGATTCCTGGATTTGGCAGCCCCCAAAAATCTGCAAAGGTTTCCTGCTATTTCACATTTTTGAGACACAGTAACCGGAAAGCAGTACAGACTTTCAGGCCAAATACTTAACTGATTCATATAAAAACATTACAACAGACCTTGTATTTTCTTTTATCTTTTTCCTTAGCAACTCAAGGGTACATTTGTATACCAGGCCAAAATTTTCATTCAGCTCTCCATTATGACATCTACAGCTTTTCTCCTCTGGCTGCAGAGATAACGAATAGGTACAGACAGACATAGACATATGAGCAAAGAGCAATCAAAAGAGAAGCAAAAACACTACCATGAAATTCAAGCGTGAAAAGTGCCAATACATGCTATAACACAAGTTTTAACTAGTGTATGAATATTGATATCAACATGTAAATCCTATAATCTAGTTGACCCTATACCTATCATTGACTAGTTCGGAAATATCTTCCGTGTTCTTTTCTGTTAATATATTTTGAAAACTGAGAAAGTTATAATCTCCAAATATAGAAGCAGTTATTAGATAATAATGTACAGAAGCATAAATTAGAAAACCAAACATTTTAAAATAGAAAAAAATCCTAGCAGGTAATCTTCTTTAATCCTAATTTTATTTTTAGTGTTGATACACTGGTGGAAGAATAGTTGAATATACAAAAAAATCCCTTTGCATAGGGACTTCTGTATCTTACTAGATTTCAAATCTGGGAAATAACATTTTATAGTTCGAGAATAACAATCCCAGAATTCATGATGAAAGTAAAAGAAAAAAAGTATTTGATTTAGTCACAAATGACCTAACAATTTAATATTGATAAACTCCTTTCTGAATGCAAATAATTTTCAGCACTTAATTTATATGTAGAAGTAACACTTGCATAGCCAATTCCATCCCACATTTTATATAACGTCAACACTATCACATAGCAAATTATATAAAATGTGAATGTGTTGGTGCATTCAAAATCAGTAAACTAAAAACCAAATCCTCTATCTTTTAAGTTGCATTAGGAAAAAAATCTGTGGTGGGTGAAACTGAATTACATTTCTCTCTCACATGTCACTGAGCCCTCAAATGATTCACTGTTGTTGGAAGCATGTAAAAGCCTTTGTGTGGTTTTCACATAGATAACGTGCCACTACACCGTAGCTCAGGGCATGAAATATTTTCATTTTGGAACAAGGATGGGCAACAACTTTTTCTTCATCAGAATGTCTAAGCGATAAGTACAGGTTATAGCTTAGTTATTGAGAAACAGTACGCTGGAATCAATGTTACAAGCCAAATTTCAAATCTCAGTCAAGGAGTGGTAACCTTCATAATGAAATCTACAGTTCTGTAATTAGTGGTGTGCAGCTACTAATCTCTCCTGGACAGCAACTGAGACTTTTCATTAGCAGATTCTCATCCCAGTTTTGCACTAGAATCACTGCCTGAAAATTTGTCAATGAAATTAATGATATAAAATAATTTCTCCTTCCTGTAGTTTAGCCACCTGAAAGTTTACAAATACTGACTGTATTACCACTGTGGGTATTTCCAGGCACATCCCTACACACGGAATAACAAAACAAACCCATATGCGATTAATCTTTTTCCTACATAATAGGACTCATATTTTTATTATTTTGGGGGACAAGCTAATCACAACAGCAATTAGGCTGTATTTGACTTCAATTATGTATTTGTAATGTGAATATGTAAATATCTAGATTGGCATCCTGATAGAAATTAATTATACATTCTTTGCATTGCTCCTTAATTTTATATCTAAGGTAATTAGAAACAAGATTTGCTTTCCATATTATTGGGATTCTGAGGAAGTGCAGTTGTATAAAATTTTTGTTGCATAAGATAAGAAATATGAACAGCCAGGTAAGGTGGTTCACAGAAAGTCATGAAGGAGTATTTGAAAACCTTATTTACCAATAGAAATAATACTCAGGATGATACAACTTAGACTGACAGAAGCACTTCTTTTCCTTCCCAATTTTATTTTAAAAAGCATCTGCCAATGGCACTCATTAAGGAAAATTTATATTAAAAACTGCAAGCATGTCCAACGCTGGGTATTGATGAGTAGCATATGAATATATGTACTCACAGTGAGATGGCTGTGCATGCAACCCATAAAAGAAGAGATAGGAAAATTAAAGAAATGGTTTAAAACTTTTAATTTTAAAAGCATTTTCTAAAAGGCACACAAATGGTACTGTATCAGATTTTAATTTTCAGGCTTCATCTTTCCACTGTCTATTTTTCAAATCCAAAATGCCATAATTAAAGGAGGTGGGGAAGGCATCGAGCGCATCAGATCACTCTTACAACACAGTGATGGCTCCACAGACAAATTACTCCAATCTACAAAAAAAGCAATCTGTGAAAGTGTATTCTCAAAATGCTAACCCTGCAAAATAGGGAAGGGACACAGTAGGTCAGTTCTTAATTACTTGCTGACTATCCCTGTAAGACTATATAGTAGAGTAAGTCCACTCTCTTCATACTGTTGTCATGAGAGTCACAAGGAAATAAACAAAACCTCTGTTCAGTTACGTACAGCCGAACAATGTACATGATTCAAGGCAGCACAGACGTGTAATTCTTCCCAGTTTTCTCCTACAGCAGACCTTCACTAGCAAAGGAATTGCTTCCATGGCCACTCTCATTTACATCCCTTTGTGAGAAAATATCATAAATTTTAATCCTTACCTGTTAAAGCTGTATCATCTTTCTACTTTTGTGGATATTTTTCACATTAGCTACTTTATGAGTTACACCAAGTGCCCTACTCAAGACCGTTTCAGTCCAGTGGAGATCAACTTATTCACCCTTGAATCAGCCTGGTAAGTATTCAGCAAACCAGATACTCAGATCTGTCCCAAGGGGGAAAGCTCTTCTTTCTTTCCAACAGACCAATATTGAGATATCTGTAGCGTAAAGCTAAGGGGAAAAAACAGGTTTGGGGTGGGGGGAAAGGTCTTCCCTAAGTTCTAGCACTTCTAGCCTTTGTTCCTTTTCAGCACTTAATATAAAAACATTTAAAAACTGTTCTTAGGAAACTCAAAGCAGTAAGAAACTACCTTCTGTAGAGGATTTAACAGCAAAATCCGAATGCAGCTGAATTTTTAAAAGGGAGACATTAAAATTGCTTAACTAACTAAAGGCTAACTCTAGCAATCTGGGTCACCATCCTGTTCCAAGTCAAAATGTTACCATACTGCAAAATCCATTGTGAACTCGTGTAAAGCTGAGAGATTTGGGTTCTGGTTTCAGATGGAGTTTAGAGTTCATTTAGTGAACCTCATACTGATGAGTCAAAGGCTCATCCTATGAGATCTCTGCTGAGCTCTCAGTGAAATCAATATGATTCTGCACACAGCCTGCTTGTCTGGGAACTGGATGCCTGAGCATTTCACATTAGAGCTGGAGGGAAAATATCCTGCATTAATTGCATTAAAAGCAAAGTTGCAGAATTTTCCACAATTTAAAAAAAAAAAAAGTAAAAATATCCCTTTCTTAGGAGACTAATTATAGCAAACAATCTTTTCCAGACAACTTTGCAAAGAAAGCCACAAAGATACTACAAGGCATTCTTTACTAGATTAACTTTCTCTCAGCAATTATGTTTCTCTGGAATATATTTCACTAGCTTAATCTTCTGGGTTATGCTCTTTAAAGTGCTCACAGGATCATCAATCTCACTCTCAAGCTGCTGTAGCTGAGTAATTCATATCGGCACTGCAGCGTCTGCCAATCCTGTATTCCTCCCTATCGCTAATATAACAGTTTAAAGGTCAATAGCACGACCTGAACAAAAGACTCGTTGGCCTAAAAGAAAGTGCAAATCTACCAGAAAAAGCATGGAAATTTGCAGTCTCCATATTATATCACATGCAGGAATCTTCCTTTTACATTGTTTCCAGAAGTTGGTCAGTTTTATGCTGAATTGATGAACTTCAACTTTCTTTCAGAAGATCAAATTTGCTCTAATTTACTATCTTCCATCAGGCACTACCTCTAATCTGTGTGTAAATCCAAGCAGAATGGGGCCCACCACTTTAAATAGTGCATTCCAGGCATAAGTTATCATGACAGCATATTTTACCCAGAAGTGTAATTACAGAATCTCAGAGATGCTAACTAAGAGGAAAAAAGCTGCATAGCTAAACAGATGTTTGTGCATCTTGCTAAAAAACTTCCTCACGCTTGCAGAATCAAACAGCAGGGAGAGAAAGACAAATCAAAGGAAAGCAGGTCATGTGCATGCAAATATGTGCATCCTCTGTACCACAGGACTTTATCGTGCTGCTCAGGCAGCATCCTGAGCTAAACAAAAATCTGCTGAATATCACGGAGCCTTTTGCCTCCAGTGTACAATGCCTTAAAATCTTCCCGGAGCTCTGTCTTGAAAGTCTCCAGTGTCTGCGAGAACACTAACCTCATTTGTCCATGCATTAAAAAGAAAAGTTAATGCTACACTATGCTTGTCTCCTGTACTAAGATCTGCAGGACGGTTATAAAGCATCTGCCAGGACAGGATACAGTGTCATTCTCACTATCATCTAACCAAACTTGCTTCCTGACCAAGCTAAACCACAAGTGTAAACCTAAAATAAGAACACAAACAGAGACAGAGATAACATGTCAGACAATTACCGATTTACACCATTCTTGCCACTATTGGTCAAATTGTGTATTGGTGTACATACAACCTACAACTGTGAAGGACCCAAGTGAAAATCCTGAGCTAAACTCCTCTCAGTGAGAATCAGTGATCTAGATTCCAGTAAAATGTTCATTAAAAAACACAAAAGCACTTAATCACCTGATGCTGTTACCATGGCATCCGCCTTACCCACAGGTCTGAGCTACTCCATTACTTAGTGATGTTGTCTGGTGGGGAAAGGAGTTTGAAAAATGTCTCTGGGGAGGGCTGAGAGACACTCTTAGATTTGCATAAAGCAATTTATCTTCTTGCTCTCCTTATTCTTCATCTTAAACTGAAGGACTATCCACTTTCCCAAAATCATTTTTTTTCTGGAGGTGATACGTATTAGCAGCCTCATTTTGACAGCTAGGAAGTTAGTCTTCCCACCTCCTTGTGAAGTAAAACGAAAGATACTAGTGACTCTACAGGGTGACATAGAGGAGCAGCTTACTTTTCATACTCTGAATCTTCCTGTGTTAGATGCCTAGAGTCAAGTAGTCTTAATATCCTGTAGATTGGTGCTTCAAATACTCAAGAGAGCTCTAATTTCATGTGATGGTGCAGGGGTATATGAGAGAGCATGCACCTGAAATACACCACCCTTAACCCTGTGATGCCCAGCATGCAGTCCAAATGGGGCACGTCACTTTGGTCACAGAACCTATCAACGCTCCGCACTACGAACCTAGATTACAAGTACTGAATATACTCCTCACCTAAGGAGATAAATTTATTTGGAAAAAATATATCATTTTTTCTTCACAGTTTTCCTCATATTTATTTCGGACGAGGCTCAACCAGAAAACTTTGACAAAATTTCAGTTTCAGCAAGATTATTTTTTTCTTTATTACTAAGTTTAAGATAAAGACATGCATACATAGACACACAAGACATACAGCAATAGTAAGAGAATAAAGGACTGTGGGTGTCTCTGACAGTAGTCCTTGAAACCTGCAGTTACTACCTTCGGTAAGCCTTAAAAAGGGAAGGAAAAGAGCTGCAGCATGTAAACCTGTCTATGCCAGTAGGATCTGAGTGTGTAAACACCACATCATAAAACTTTGTAATACACAGCTGACAGCTCATGTAAACACTGTGGCCATCTAATGTTTCCTCTCAATAAAAGTTTGGCTGCATGTACAAATCAATGCAATATCTTTAATGTACCAATGCTTCAGAAAGAACTGAAAATGTTAGAGAAATCTAGGGAGGCTAAGAAATCTTGCTACAGTTTACTTAATGGTTTCCCTTGCAGTAACAGGGGAAAAAAAAAGATGTCTGAAGCTGAACAATTACACCTAAAAAGTAACTGTTTTCATCAGTGATGCCAGCATCTTTCTGATTCTCTGTGGCTTCGTTTTTCTCGGTAAATGTGAACCCATTTCATAGTTTGCAGATTTAAGCTTGAAAGATCGTTCTGAATCAATAGTTCTGCTCTTCATACTCTCTATCTGGTAGCAGTTCTGCTGCCAGCAAAATATTTAATGCTGAGCAATAACATCTATGAAGCAACAGAACAGTTCTTATATTATCTGGACTTCTGTAAGGCCTTTGACACAGTCCCCCCCCAACATCCTTCTCTCTAAATTGGAGAGATACGGATTTGATGGGTGGACTGTTTGGTGCGTGAGGAATTGGTTAGATGGTCGCATCCAGAGGGTAGTGGTCGACGGCTCAATGTCCAGATGGAGATTAGTGACGAGTGGCATCCCGCATGGGTCCGTATGGGGACCGGTAATGTTTAATATCTTCATCAATGACATAGACAGTGGGATCGAGCGCACCCTCAGCAAGTTTGCAGATGACACCAAGCTGAGTGGTGCGGTCGACACACCAGGGGGATGGGATGCCATCCAGAGGGACCTGAACAAGCTGGAGAAGTGGGCCCGTGTGAACCT
>NW_008796041.1:4854211-4869604 GCF_000699145.1 Aptenodytes forsteri | reverse complement strand
TGGTAGATGCCCCATCCCTGGAAACATTCCAGGTCAGGTTGGACGGGGCTCTGAGCAACCTGATCTAGTTGAAGATGTCGCTGACCATGGCAGGGGGGTTGGACTAGATGACCTTTAAAGGTCCCTTCCAACCCAAACTATGCTATGATTCTCTGATTCTATGATTATGAATACTTCGACCTGTTGTCAAATGGCACGACTTTCCAGATGGCTACAACAGCAGGGTTTGTGGTTAAGGTCATATCTATGTCATGAAAACAAAGAAACACCAGCTGACTCCTTATGAAGCAACCTTCAAACTGATATCTAAGTGAGCTTCATGTGAATTACGCCTAGAACTAGGATCAGTGAGGTATTTCACCGTACTATTTTCAGATTTGATGTAATACTGTTGTACCTGCTGCACCTTGTGATAGTTGCTCATTCAGGGGTTTCAGTGCATTACTGTGTTGTAGTCATGCCCTGAAGTGGCCACTGATGCTAGGTGACACTACAGGATTACATTGCTTGCCTCAATTTTCAAGGTGACTATCTGGCCTTGTAAATGAGCTTAGTCGTAAGTTTGTGACAACTACAAAACATATTTTCATTCAGTGTCCTGCTTAAAGAGAGGCCTTTTCTATCTTAAAAGATTTCATTTAGCCAAGGCACTTAAGTTAAGTTGCTCTGAAGATTTTACTGTTAGAGAGCTAATGTTATTCTAATATTGTCATGGTGATTTTGTAAGCATTTCACAGCTCCTATAAGACCCATGTTGAGTATTTTCCCGTATTTCAGTGGAATTGAATATATATTGCTTCCTTTTAAAAGTATTTTTGTTTTCATTGTTCCACACTATAGATGCTGCAATGATACAAACAAAAACATTTTCTTGTCTTTAACATTGTTACAGTTTTAAGATTTTAGGTATCCCTTCTGATGTGCATCAACAAACTTCTCACAGTGACCTAGCAATCACAGCTTTCCTTTATTCCAGGGAGGTACGTGAGAATAGGAGGACCGATAGCTACATGATCACAACCCCCAGCAATACAACTAGATGGACTGGTTTCCACAGCACAGTTCCTAGCCCACAGCACTAACTGTGGACAATCTACCCCTCTAAAAAGGCAGTGACAGAACAGGGTGGAAAGCAATTCAACCCACGTCTCAGCTAATGTTTCCAACCCTGTGCTTAAACTTTCTTGATATTTTAACTGGTTGCCTGAAAGTTCCCTCTGTGGTTATCTTCTGTCACATGAAATGTTCAGAAGAACTTGTCCTTGGGCAGCAGATGCTTCTATTCCACCCTGAGTGCCACAGTGATTGAGGCTTAGGTGGATAACGATTTACCTCCCAGAGGAGGAAGCAGTGGTAGACATAGTAGTATTTTGCACATCAAAGGGATTAAAGTACTTAGCAAAGGATTAGAAACCTGATTCTAGATCCTCCTGAGCCTACTATCTCCCAAATCCAGTGGAGTGTACCAGCCACAACCATACAAGAGGAGGAAATTCTCTGATTTCTCTAGGCATTTCAGATTGCCTGCTTTAGTGATTTACTGGGCTTCTCCCAGATGATTGCCCTGTGACTGTTTACCACATTACTGTCCCCTGCCCTTTGCTGAAAGTCATAAAAATGGAACATAGCATTATATTCAAAATCTTGTTATAGACAAAAGGGAAGACACGGTATAGAAAGAGGTAAGAATTTACTGTTAGTTGAATAAATGTTTGAACAGTCGCATAGTCCAAATTATCTAATTAATACAAAAAAAGCCATTAATAATAGTTATACCAAACTCTTCTAGGATCTACTAATTTCATTTGACATTGTGCTTCCTCATCCAATATTTCTCTTGTTCCTAGGGTGGACGACAGTCTTCCTTAAATAGAAAGAGGGGGAACTACAACAAGTTGTGAGCAACCTGAGATCCTTGGTGGGAGTATGATGTTCACAGTTGTGGGAGTTTCTTCCTTTTCTATCCTGTGGTATACTTGGAGCTACGTTTTTATGTTTTCTTACCATACTCTGCCTCCTTCTCACTGGTTCCCTGGTGAAGTCTGAACGTTGCCTCCCTCAGCCTCAACGGACATCAAGGGCTGTTACTTGCAAGGCAGTGCTGCCCCAGGTTTGACAGACCTTTACCATTCATGGTGTTCACAGAGCTTCAGCTCACACAAAGGTGAGGCAATAGTCACTTGGCCACTTGGCAATCATTAAAGCAATGTGAAACCGTGCCAAGACAAACCCACACGTCCTGACACCCTGCTCTGTCAACTCAGTCCAACGCCTTTGGCCTTTTACCAGTAATGGAAAATTCATGTTTTCAGAGCTACAGCAGCAAATGTTCTGACCCTCTTCCCTTCCCTTTCCTCCTTCCTTTTCTACTTAAAAGATAACCTGTATTTATTAAGTGTAGTTGCCTCCATACATGTATACCAGTTCTGGATACAAGATCCATTTATGCTATGTTGCTCCTCCTCACGATTTGTTAATCACAGAAATTTGGAGAAGACAGCAGGGAGTCTAGCAGGGAAGCTTTGTCTATGTCAAGGAAACAAATCACATATTTTTGAAATAAAAACACAAAGCTCTATCGGATCTTTCTTTCTTCCTTCAACTGGGCAGATGTGGCGGAAAAGTGGGCAGACAGTTTTAATTACAGCTGTACTGAAAATCTTTTTACCTAGTTGGTATTCTGAGCTTGACAAAAAAAATTGCTAAAGGAACTTGATCACATATACTGTGTTGCAGGTCAGTTCTGTATCTTTATAACAATCTTCTCTGACTTAAATCTTTACATTTGAAAATTATCTAATGCAGCATTGTCTGTCTTTTCTCCTGTTGAGATCACCGATGAAAGGGAGTGTAGAAGAAATCTCTTTTATAGCATACGTTTTTGATAATGCATTACCAGATTTCTCTCTTTACGGAAAGTAGGTAAGAATGACATCTTCAAGTAGGTTATAAATGTCTTACAAACACCTTTCCACAATGTGCTAAGTACTGGGTAATGCAAATAGAATTGCTGTTGGATACAAAATTAATCATAAAATTCTAAGGCCGTTACTCCTTTGTCATCCGCATTCTTTTTAAAGACAGCAATCTGTGCAACATTTTGATGCACAAAATTCTCTGATTTTCATTTTATCCTAATTCTGTAAGTGTAGGAACATGTATCTCTCTGGAGATATCTACAACCACTATCTAGTCTCATAAAAATGGTTCTATTAAGAGCAAAATAATGTTGAAATGGTTCAGTGATTTCACAACAATCAGTTGTGTTACTTTTAAAATAACACAGGCTTGAGGAAACATAAATTTGTAGGCAGAACAGAAAAATAATTGTTTGTAATCTAAATGACCGGTTTAGGATTTTGTTCATTTTTTGAAAACTAACTGGAATTTATAAACTGAGTTTGCTCCAGAGGTCCTTGTTATTTTAACATTAGGAATTGCAGAAGAGCTCAGGTAAATGTTAATATTATTAGATACACAAGGATCTCATCAAATTAAACAGTGTTCTTAGAACAATTAACTAGCTAGTAGATAGCTTGTTATTACCAGAAAAATGTCCCATAGACATGTTTCCACTAAACATGACAGAAAGAGATGTAATTGACCACACTCATATCTTAAAAATATTAACTGCATTTTGAAGAAAGCCTAACAAACTGAAAATCAGTACTGAAAGATCACCAAAACTCCAGTCTTCCTAAATGAGACATTTGTCAGCTGTTGCCACTTTTCTCTGCTTAATTTAGCATGAATTGTTATTTCAGGATGTCATGATTGCTGTAGAGTGGTTTATTATTTAAATCACTATGGTGTTTGAATAAAATACTCAAAATCTGGAGACCTTATATTCACTGGATGCATACATGGTGTCAGTCAGATGTTTGTGAATCACAAGTAAGCAATAGAGACTGACACTGGCTTGTGAACGGATTGTGAATCCCTGAATGAACTATTGAATATCTTCAAAACCTGAATGAAGATCTTACTTGTCAAATTTCTGTAATATTCCTTGTAATGACCCAGTAAAATATCCCATCAAGGTTTTTTTTGCTGCCTAAAACTGTGGCTTCAGGGCAAGGGTGGGGGAAAGAACTCTGACACCCCCCTGAAATACAACCACAGGAGCTGGAACTTGCAACCAACATTTCTTGATCCTGTTGATTTATATTCATTAAGTTCAACAGTAAAAAGGTTTACATTTAAATGAATAATTGAGAATACTCAAGGAAAATTTGGAAGTTACCTTGGCTTTGAACAGTGAAAGATTAAACATGGAAACCTATGCTATTTCAAAATCGTAACAGATTTTTTTTTTCCCTTCTGTTGTATTGTAGAGACAAATTTACATTCTATTTGTCTTTCCTTCAGTGGCGTTACAAAAGTGTAACTGGCTCCTCACCCTTCCCTCAAGAAATAAATGACTTAGCCTTTTGATCACTGTTTAAAGAATTCATCCAGTACTCCACATCTTAGGATTTTATATATACAGTATCGCTATTTATACTCCAGAACATTTCTAGTCGACTTCTCATGAGGATATACTATACTTAGAACTATCTCAGACCCCAGGAACAAGGGTAACATTCCATCTCATGGTCACAGCAGAGCTGTTTCCTTGCACATCATCTTCTCCAATATGCTTGGGTGCAGAGACTGAGCAAGCTCTCCAGACCAAACACACCCTACTCTTCACTGTTTTTTATGGGTCTCTTCACTAAACAGTGGGGACAAAACAGGGCTGGAAGCCCAGGCAGCAAGGCCCTTCTACCTATGACTGAGCGAAGGGGCTTGCTCAGTCCCACTGCTCACAGCTACTAAATGGATTTGGAATTGAAATGCTGTGACTTCCTCTGAGCCAGGCATAGACCTTCAGACACTTCTTTTAGAGTAGAAGTCTTCTCTCTTGCATAAGGCCAACATTTTTTTAAACTCTAAGCTACTGTCTACTTTTGCCATGCCTAAATCTGACCCTCCCCTCAGTACTAAGCATCTTCAAAAGCATCATAACAAGGTCTCGTTAACGGTTAGGATTATTTCTGTCTCATATTTATTCTAAATTCTGAACTGGGAGCTCTGAAAGTCTGTGCTCTGTGTCTAGACTTACACATTTACATGTCCATGGAAGAGCTCCTTCTGCTTTTCAAAATTGTATCTTTTGAAGTATACTTGAGTAATACCATCACAAGATGTGGGAAACTTTCAATATGCTTGGACATTGGCTATGACCAGAAGTAAACAACATACCAACAATTTTAAAGAAGGAAAAGAAATCAGCAATGTGACATAATTTCTCACATGTACATGTGTACACAAAAAATGTACACATTTTCTAAAACTTCATTTATTATTTATACTGAATCTAAAATGATGGCAAATACATCTGAAATCAGCCTCAACCTCTAAACATTAGATTATTAACTTCCAGTTTGCTGAAAAAATACCTCATAATAAACACTTCAGTCAATTCCTCATTATTCAGAATGATTTTTAAGCATAGGAACTTTAAGTCATCTCGAGATCTCCTGGCCTTTACCTCTAAGTTGTCTCTCCCAGACAGAAAAAATATTTACTGATTTCATATTTCTAACAGAAAAAAAAAATCTATCTAAATAAAACTGAACATGAAATGTGACAATTAAATATCTGAAATATTTTTGTCTTTTAGAACCCCTGAGAGCACTTCTTAGACATTAACTGGAATGTTATCAAATATTTTGCAGGTTAGAAAAGATATGAATTCCTTTATAAAACATGTTAATCTGTTTATACTCTGACTAGGCTTTATTAAGCTCTATCACCAGATTCTGAAATCTGTAGAATGGTTAGCCTAATCCTGAATGAGAAAAAAAAAAAAAAAGCTAATTTCAATCTCACAGTATATTGCATTTAAATATAAATAATTTTATTGATTTGTCTGTCCAAGACTTCAAGTTAGAAAAAGGAAATAACCAAACATATCAAGAATAAAATAACACAGAATTAATACCAGAATACTGAATTCATAATACTGTCATCACTAAAAGGGAAACAGTATTCTGTGGATGCCAAACTCTGTTCATTATGCACGTGAACTAAAATTGTTACATTTCTATTACAAGAAATCCCCGTCTCTAATCTGGCAGGCACTCTGTGCAGCAGGGCCAGCATGATGGACCACAACGGAACCCCGGGATCTGCAATCTGTCCACCACTGGTGTGGTTCTCTAAGTCACCAGTGGGAGAGACGTCTCTTCTGTAATTGCACCTGTTCAGTGACCACCTCTTCTCAAACACTGGATATTGTAAATCTAGCTTGGTAATCAATGTAGGAAGTATTTCTTGCCTCCAGCATTCCACACACAAACCCCAAACGATGAAATGCTGATGCATGACTGACATTGTGCACCTCTACTGTAATGTGAATTGTAATTCCTACATCATACATGACTTAAATTTCAAAGCAAGGCTAAATGCATTCACATTTATAAACAAAAAGTATGTATCCTAATAGTTTAGGTGTTACTAGTTTTATTCAAATTTACATAAAATATATTTTATCTCCAGTGCGCTAGATTTTGGTTCTTTCTTTGCAGGACTTCAGCTAGCTGAAATAAGGAAATAGACTCTATTTTGTGTGTATATTGCTTTGTTGCTGAACAAACCAGCTTGATACATGCAAAGAATTACAGAAACTGCCTTTATCTCATCTAACTGCAGATGGATACAAAGCAGGCGTCTATACCTCAGTCAGCTATTTTCATTTCTACTACAGTGAATGGAGACCTAGATCTCACTTCAGTGGCCTAAAACAGATGTCAGCAGAGGACCATCAGTGTTAAACCAGTGCCATCAGATATGCCCTGAGACATCTGCATAGTGGCAGATGATACAATCTGCAAGCCTCTGGACCAGCCTAGAAGCTAATCAAAATGCCCACAGGCATCTCAACTAGTACTAGATGTCACTGTTCAGGCAACTGAACCAAGCCCCTAGTCAACACAGACAATAAAATTCAGAGCACTATCTCACCAAGTATAGATGTCTACTTGAGGAAGAGATTGCACGTTAAACTCCATACTGAGTCACTGAACAGCTCTCCCCTGACTGCAAAGGGAATGTAAGGGGTCTCTTGCAGACACAGTCACTACACAGCTGAGCTCACCCAGAATTCTGTCTCATTTGAAACGTACATGTACGTTTATGAAAGACAGTACCTGTAACAATGATAAAACGAAATGCTAGCCCGTTTCAGCATTGCAAACAACACAATTGTTTGTATCCTAAAAAAAAAGTAATTATAAATACCTCCATGCATTTTCTTAGCGTTTTGGCCTCATTATACATCTGTTTTGTACACAAAGACAGTGCATATAGGTTATTTGCCAATTACAGTCTCCTTTGAAAATCTTTGATTTCACCTATACTGAATCCATAGATTCTCTTCCTGACATTTAATCTCATCACCAGTTTTTTTCTCTCTCACACTATAAAGTACTACTGATGTCTAGGCAACACATTTTGGAAATGATTACCTCCCTGCCTCATGACTTTTACATGGCATTACAGTATCCGTTATTTTAGGTTTCCTGTCCTCTGATGACTAAAATATGGGCCCAACCGATTTTCTTGACAGCAGTGTATAATTCTGAAAGAATATTAAGAAAAATCATGATAATTAGATGATAAAAAGAAAATAAATTTAATTAATAGTAAAGAAGTATGACATTATTTACCTAAGTCAATATTTCATGCAAACAAAACAAAAAGGCAAATTCCAAATTACAAATGGATCAAATTTTGTATTACTATGTTATTATTACTTTTTGAAATACTATTATTTCTTTTGAAATAAGCACTCCAGGCCAAAGCTATGATAATACAGTCAACACAGAGCTTTCATTAGTAAAATGGTATACAGGAGGGAATTATTATTTTTAAGGCATCAGCTCTTTCTATCAGCCTTATAAAATCTAGAAAAAGTGAACTTTAGGTTAAATACCTCAGCACTAATGACAGGAGAACAAAGGTTGAGAGGGAGGAACAAAGGAAGGAATGCAGGAAGGATAGTATGTTAAAAAAGTATTTTTTTTTTTAATATGAGTTTTGTGGCAACTTGTAGTATTATCAGCTATTTTAAATGTAACTCTGAGCTTTTTCGCTCCTTCATCTTTTATACAGTGTACTCTCAGATCTGAAGGATACCTGGTCATTTCAAGTGAAAAACAGAAATTCCAATATATTTGTGTTTTAAACCAACACTGGAAAAGGTTTTAATTTCACTGTGACATATAACAAAATGAAACTTTGAAACCATAGGACTGCAAGAAAATTAATACAAACTCATGATTCTCAAGGTATGTCACCTACTTACATACTCCCTAATATATATCCTTCTATACCAACTCTTTTTTGAGATTAAATACTTTATTCCATAATTAAGACACAGCTCTCCTGTCTAGTATTTTATATATTTTTCATGATATTTTTTGTTTGCCTTTCACAGCAGGATGAATCTTCCTCTTTTTCTACAACATGCTCACATCTCCTTACTGTTAGGGAAATTATGTGCTGCTGAATTATGAACAAAAGAAAGTGCAGCTTTTTGGTTAGTTTTTAAAAAACTGGGGAGTACCATTTCTATAATTTATAACATGTAAACTGCCATAAATTAATACCTGAGCATTAGATTGCTTGTTTGGGGCCAACTATTACATCAAATACTTTCTGAAGTTACTTCTCTAAAGCCAAAAGGATAAGGCTATGCATGGATCCCAGTTAGGAATCAAAATTTTGTCTCTTCCCGTGGTCATCTTTTCTCAACTCCTGCCTGTGAGTATATTTGAAAGTAATTTCAGCAAGCAGATTACAGCAGCAACCTCTGAGCTCGTTCTAAGTGTTAACAATTGACATAGAAATACAATTGGTTTAAACTATTTACAGGGTGGACCAAGTCCAACATCGGATTGTTTTCTCCATCCTACATGATGAATTCCATAAAATGCATTTAAAAAAAAAAGATGTGATTATCTTTACTTCTGAGGAAAAAAAATGTATCTGGCTGTTACCTAATGCCCACTTATCCAATTTCTTATGGAAAAGTAAAATCATGTTCCAGAAATAAAGAAAATGAGGACCTGACAAGATGCATTAGAACTGTCCTCCATTCTGCCAGAACAAAGGAGGAGTGCCATGAATGATGAGCGCTTTAGTTTGCAAAGGATAAATCCATTGATCACTTGGAACATGATTTAATAAGTTTTCAGAGCTTGATAATAATACAATGCAGAAATGTCACATGAAATTACTGTTATGCAGTAAAAAGAAGTTTAACATTTTGCTCAGACTATTATCTTTTAGTAAAAAACTACTTTGGGCAAGTAGAAGCTAGTAGCTTTTAAAGAAAGCTATTATTAGTTCTAAAGAGAATCTTTTGGAGGACCTCTGAACAGAGAATTTGCTATTTTTGTTAAAAAACAATATGAGGGAAGCTTGGGGGAAAACAAACAAACAAAAAACCAAACAAACCAACCCCCCAAAAAAACTACAGAAGACAATAGCTACAGCTATTGTGGAAATATTTTCAAAACAGTAATATAAACAATTAATAAGCTAGAGTTGACAGCACTTATATCTAAATGAACAGGCAAAAATACAACTGAAATTTCTAAGTGAAACTTCATAAAAATATTTAACTCACCTTCAAAATACTCCAACACATAAACACATCTCCCATAATTAATACCAGTGGGTTTAAAAAGGCTAGGGATTTGTGCTTTGGTTGGGATGTTTTATTAATAATTTTGCAAATTTGTACTGAAGTTTACAGAGTATGTATAGGAAGCCCAACCTGTATTCCATTGTACCTCGGTCACTAAGAGCCTTTCCTTTGTTTTTTTACTCTGAACCAAGATCCCCATTCATTTCTATTCATGCAGTCACATGAGGTTCATCATCTATGCATTCATAAAGATACAGTTCAGATTGGAATCTTCTTCTGCCTTCCTTTCAGTAGGGTCTACAAGCAAATCCGCGCTGGCTAAAGGTAAAGATTGTGGCTACCTAAGCTTAGACTCTACAAGGTAGCCACCTGCACTCGCAAGTGCCCCTGATCTCCATTGTAGTCAGTGGTAAAAACAGGTACTTTAAAGGCTAAAGTTAATCTTGCCCATGTCAGATGTTTACTCCAAGATCAGGCAAAATACTAGAAGTTCTTATTTTTTTTTCCACTGACTGTAAAGGGAATTCTAGGCAACCAGCTGAGATGGAGACACATACAATGGATACTCCTACATCTGGTAATGTGAATCTCACTCAATACTTTATTTTATACATCATAACTTATACAAATTGAATTAAGTTATTAATATTTTTTTGTTTTCCAAATAAAAATGTAGGCCTAAATTTTATGATGGAATTTGTACATGGAAGATTGTGTCATGAGAGACACACATAGAAGTTCTTTCAATAACAACACTTATATTGCGTCTAGCTTGTAGTGTCTCCCCGGACTGCCCTGCCCCACACCACACAATACAAGAAGACCTTGAGAGATGGAAGAGTTTTTAACCGAGTTAGTTGGGGCTGAAGCACCTGCCCTGTGAGAAGAAGCTGAGGGACAGGGCTTGTTCAGTCTAGAGAAGAGACAGCTTCTGGGGATCCTAACAGCAATCCCCCAATACCTATGAGCAAGATGGTGTCAGGCTCCTCGCAGCAGTGCCTAGTGAGAAAGTGAAGGGCAATGGGTGTGAGTTGAAAGAGGAGAGGTTCAGACTGGACGTAGGGAAGAACTTTTTCACCAAGACTGCCAAGGAGTGGCACAGGTTGCCCAAAGAGGTTGTGCATGCTTGGAGGTTTTCCAGACCAACTGGTTAGAGCCTTGAGCAGCCTGGTCTGATTTCACAGCTGACCCTGCTTTAAGCAAGAAGTTGGACAAGATGAAACGCTGAGGTTCCTTTCAACTCAAATTATCCCATGATTTTAAGTGGCAAGTTTTCATTGTGACAGGCCGAACACACATATTTCTGGATCCATACAGCTGAAGAAGACAACCATCTTATAAAAAAAGTCAGTAAAGTCTTAGCTAGGATGTGTGTTTCTGAACTAGACATTTTTGATGCACAACATTTTGACATGTAAGCCCAGAAACAGCTGAGCCATCATCATGTGTTTTTACAACACATTAACACAGATCTACATACTGAAATACACAGAAAAAAAAGAAACAGCTTTGACTTTTTTGTTGATAGATATGCACAGCATGAAATTCTCCTACACAGTGAATTTTGTTCTTTATGTATTTTAGAAAGGTGTATGAGGGCTTGTGGATTGTGAGACCAACTGGTTCCTTTATAGAAGGTTAGTTGTATAACAAATTGGTACAGAGCCCCCGATCTACTTTGTAATAGAAGATTTCTTAAAATTCTTAAAAAAAAAACCAACAAAAAAACTCCAAAAAAAACACTTCAACTGTCACATATTGTAGATCACTCATAGCAATTATAAGAGCCTGTTGGTATCATTGGTCCAGACACTTGAGTTGCTCCATGGATTACAATATATTCAGGACTTATAGATTCTTTTGTAGCAAATCCTCTTTCTTGATGCAGGCATGAGAGATTAGCCCATTAATTACAACCTTAAAAATAATGCTACCCTAAATCTCTTCTCTCGCAAATATCCATAATTATATATATTACAAACTTAAGTCAGGTAAGTATTCTGAAAGCTCCTGAATGATGAAAGCTAAATGAATACCCCACGCAAGACCAAAATATGCACTATAAAATGTGAAATTCTGGGGAGGAACCAGTGTTTTCAGCAAGCAGACACAAGAATTCATAAGTAAAAGATGTTAGGAAAAATAAAAGCAGTGAGCAAAATTTAATAGGAGACCAGTCTCTTCACTGCTTTATGCCATGTACAAAATGGAAGCACATTTGGGAAAATGCACTGATTTGGCAGCATTTAACATCTACTTTGCATTCACGTTGTACAGGTATAACTAATTAAACAAAGAGCAAGTGAACAGGCTATAGCAGCAATCAATTTTTCATTTCTACAATATATGTGAACAAGGTGTAAGAAAACCAACTTTCCAGAAAGCAATGCTAACATAACTAGCTGTTTGAAAGACTGGTATTAGATTGACACAATAAGGAGTTAATGGTCAAAGCAAGATTCAACTGCTTAACATATAAAATAATTCAGAATTTTTTTAGTTTCTTAAACAGAAAGATAATCTACGCAGTTGTGGAACTGATTACTTTCCAAAATGGCTGTTGTTATAAGCACCTACAAACTCAAAACTTTTACATCCAAAGCTTCTGTAAGAGCAAATGTCATCACAGGAAATTACATGCAGGTTTGTTTCACTCTGGGCAAGGCAGAACTCTGTATTTATAACCGGTGAGAAGATACACTGGTGAGTAATACCATTTATTTCAGTGGGACCATCCATATTTGCAATCTAGTATTTTGTGGGGGCCAAATCATTTCTGTTCTAAGGATCACTTATTTTTTCAGCCACGGCATCCATAAGGCCTACAGTCTCACTGGGCTAGACACTCTTTAAAAACAAATACATACACTAAAACTTATTCAGAACGGGTCTGTCAAAAGACATGAGATATAACAAGGAATAAAAAGAACAGACAAGAGAATATAACGTCACAACAAAATGACTTAAATTTTCAGATTTTTAATAAAAAATCTTTCCCAGAGATGGATTTCCAAACATAACTTTTTCTTCTTTTATGAAGAAACCCTTAAAATAGACAGAAACACTGATGCTAATGGGAAAAGAGGAATCTCCAGCACTAGAAATCTCAGTAAAGATGCATTCCTATCAGCCGTGGTAAGAATGAAGAACACTCACCCTCCTTGGATACAACCCTGATAAAACAAAGCACAGCTCTCCAAGTTGTAGCCCTGATTTTTAAAAGTGAGAATAATTTTGATATTAAGGCTCCTAAATTTTGGTACATATTTAAAGATCCCACCTCTTTCAGAGGAGAACAAAGACTCTATCCAGTTGTCTAACCACAGGCATCTAGTGCCATTTGAGACAACCAGGATATTCTTCCTGCTGCTCAACAAGAAGTTGAGTTTCCCATACATCTTGTGACATACGCTGGCCTCACATAAATAGCTGAGTACCCTAATGCATATCCAAGGGGCTGGGCATGCTTGTTTAGGTAACTGAACTAAGCCCCTGGTTAATAGAGTCAGCAGAGGCTAAAAGGCGATTCTGCTAGGGGCCCGTTTAGAAAGTTGTCCGCATATGGAAACTATATGCACAACCTCACACACAGATTCCAGATTATTAAAAAAAAAAATAAATCACAGAATATAGGAGTAACTGCAGAAATTATGTTGCCCCTACATCTTTTCACTGACTGTGTACACTGGTAGACTTCCAAAGAAAAATCTAATAACCATAGAAAGATGTTTCTCTGAGAAAACGGTGCCATTTTCAGAAACCTGAAGAGGCTGCCTGAGCCAGAAAGAATATATCTGTATGTATATGTATTTGCCTTTCATGGATTTTTTTAACACAAATTTGTCTAATTGTTTCTTTTAGAACTTATTTATATGATGGATAAATACAGCATTTTCTGTGAAGGAGTTACACAGGTTCATTATCAAATGTAAAACAAACAAAGGAAAAAAAAGCCTCTTAATTTTACACTTCTTGCCTAATGATTTACTTTGTTGTTCCCCAATACCTGGGTTCTGAGTAAAATCATTGCTTAGTTTGTATTTTCACATCATTTGTGATTTTACATAACTGTCATAACAGTTATGAACAGTCTCTTTTCCAAGATTAAACATCCTAGTGGATTTAATCTTTTCTTGCACAGAAGTATTCCCGTACTTTTGAATCGCCAGGTCACTCTTCACCATTTCCTAACAGGTCCTACAATAACCTGTCGTTGAGATTGGGAATAATTCTAGAAGAATTCAAGATATGGGTGTAATATGAAATTACAGAGAAGCATAATGCCTTTTTGTTTTGTTCTTCACTCCTCTCCTAGGAAATCCTATTTAATCTTTTGACTCCTGAACACAGAGTTTACTTTTTCAAAGACCCCTCTGTGATGACTCCAAGATATTTTTCTGCAATGACAAAATCTAACTCAAAGCTTATCGTTTCTTTGGGGTGGGGATGGATGGGGAAATACACAACCATACACACACACTTAGTTAATTATTTGAGTAACTGAGGTTATTTCATTCATAAAAAAATGAATTTCATCTGTGATTTCACCTCCCATTCACTCAGCATTCTCCTATCCTTCAACTATTTTTCTCCTTTAGCTTCAAAGAAAAGTCTGCTGCAATGTTTTGTAGCGCCTGCAAACTTTAGCAACTCATTCTTCACACCGTACACAAGTCATTTGTGCACGGACATAAGCTCAAATCTTGGGGGAACCAACTGGCAGCTTCTCTGAACTGTGAAAAAAGGACTATTTATTTCAGCATTTTTATTTTTCCTGTCACCTAACTTCCTTCTTATCCAGCAGCAGCAATATTATTTTGAGCGATGTATCATGGGTCACATTTAGAGGAAAAACTAAACCTGAATTCCATTTTTATGTGGTCTGTTGTGGCATTAAATTACATGCAAGTGTACATTTGGTGACTCATGCTCATAAGCAGAACACAATAGCTTTGATACTTAAGTCAGTGCAAAGGGTATTTTCTCTACCTTATTTGTATGCTCAGCACTGACTGTGCTAAAATGGAGTCTTAGCTAAAGGCTCTTGCCTGTGGTATTACTGACTTTTGCATGATAAAACACTAACCTGAAGCTGAAGACATGGCATAGGGAAGCACTTACTTCCAAACGTGGGCCAATTAAATAATTAAAACAAATATTTATTGTGGTCTTTTAACTGTATCTACCCTTACATACTGTCCCTTCACAAATCAAAAACTACAACCTAGAGTACTACAATTTGCCATTTGTACTTGCTCCTCTTGAATTGTTTAATCGTCAATAAAATGAAGATAAATTTACATTCTGCAAAATGTAAATTCCCACTTTTAATTCCATTTCAGTAAAGTGCCTTGAAGAGTCAGGTGCAATTTGGAAAAAAAGTTGTCTACACCAAACCTAAATAATACCTTATTCTGCTTTTGTGACTAGAGTTACAGAAGGTAATAAACGTGTTATGTACAAAAGCATGTACAGAAGCTGCTTTTTTAAAGTACCAGTCCACTTTCAAAGAAGGTTAAATCTAAGTGGTAAAGTCACAGAAGTTTAGGCTCATAGAATCATAGAATCATTAAGGCTGGAAAAGACCTCTAAGATCATCGAGTCCAACCATCGACCCAACACCACCATGCCCACTAAACCATGTCCCTAAGCGCCTCATCTACTCGTCTTTTAAATACTTCCAGGGATGGGGACTC
>NW_008796041.1:4818662-4853729 GCF_000699145.1 Aptenodytes forsteri | reverse complement strand
CCCACTCCTGTAGCGCTGCATGGGGTTGTTGTGGCTGAAGTGCAGGAGCCGGCACTTGGCCTTGTTGAACCTCATACAGTTGGCCTCGGCCCATCGATCCAGCCTGTCCAGGTCCCTCTGCAGAGCCTTCCTACCCTCGAGCAGATCAACACTCCTGCCCAACTTGGTGTCGTCTGCAAACTTACTGAGGTTGAGAGGGACCTCTCAAGTTGATCTAGTCCAACCCCCCTGCTCAAGCAGGGTCAGCTACAGCAGGTTGCCCTGGACTGCATCCAGTAGGGTTTTGAATATCTCCAAAGAGGGAAACTCCACAACCTCTCTGGGAAACCTGTGCCAGTGTTTGACCGCCCTCACAGTTAGAAGGAAAAAAAACAAAACACTTTTTCTTCCGTTCAGATGGAATTTCACATGTTTTAATTTGTGCCCATTGCTTCTCATCTTGTCAGTAGGCACGACTCAGAAGAGCCTGGCTCCATCTTCTTTACACCCTCCCATCAGATATTTATACACACTGATAAGATCCCCTTGAGCCTTCTCTTCTCTAGACTGAGCAAATCCAAGCTCTCTCAGCCTCTCCTCGTATGAAGGATGCTTCAGCCTTAGACCTTAGCTCTTTCCTGGTTTTACCCATTTTCTTCCCCCCCTCTGAAAAAAGTCACTCTCCTGTGGGCTTTCTTCTCTACTGTCTGGTTTCCTAGACATGCACTTAAATTTCCCACAGACAAGCATGCTTCTTCCTCTCCTAAATATTGTGACCATATCATTACTAAGACCGATACCACACTGAGACAATGAGGCAGACTCTGCTTCCCTCTCACCACTGATAGCGTTAGGAAAAAATGGAACTGCCTATATGAACAGAGACTGACCAGCCACTATGGCCAATCACTTATTTAAACTAATCACATCTGTAAGGCCCTGCTACTGAAGTTAATTTTACCTTCTTTACTTCTGCTATGAAAAATAATGGTCCTAAATTCCCAGTTGATAGCTAGCATTTTCATCTGCATAAATAAAATGAGAATGCTTTAGTACCATGTTTCGTATGTTTGAATGCATAAAAATACTGCAAAAGAGAAACTTCCAATTATTGTCATGTCCTCCCAGTGCATTCATACCTCTCAGGACATTTTTAACAGGTTGTTTGCAATGCTCTAAACAAAAACCTTTAACTAAATCCTCTGCCACAGTTCGAACTGAATAGTCACAGGGTTTAATCAATCCTCAGATGCTTTGGCATAGTACAAAGTCTCAACATGAGTTTAAATCTGATGCCATCTGGTAAATTGCAAAAAGGAATTCAAGACCAAGAAGCACATTTGACTTGAAAGATATAAAACGCTCCCCTTCAATATACCCTAAAAGTATGGCTATAGCAGAAACATCAGAGATGTTTGCACAAAAAGTTAATGCCAGCACAAAAAGCTGTTTAACGACAGATTTCATTAATTACTCCAACAAGCAAGCACTATACTGTCAAATCACTGTTTTGCCAGACCAACCCCAGCAAAAGAAGACCCTTGAAGATGGACATTTTTTCCTTGGATTACATAGGGAAGAGATTTATCAGAGCATGATCCTGAAGTTACCCTTGATTTAAAAAAAAAAAAAAAAAAGGAAAAAAATTATATACAGAGCATCTATTAGCTACCAAGTTTTATGGAGTTAGCTGAGCATCATTTTTATTATGATCTCTCTTTTTAATTCACGCACAGTAATATAGTCTTTCATATTAAGATAAGTTAATAAACTGAAGAGATTTTTGTCCTTGATCGTGTCTCAAAGAAGCATCTCTCTTTCTCCTAGAGAAAATAAACCAAGCTTTCTAACTTTTTAGCTTTTAGGATGGGCGATTTATATTTGTAATTATGATCAAAGACTGCATTTCCTTTCCAATGAAGAGCAGACAATTAATGAGCTGCGACTCAAGCTCATTAACACTTCCCCAGAACTCAGAGCCAGACTGTGGAACTGATACATGGATAATAGTGCAGCTCATGAGGAAAGTGCTCATCTGAAGGTTGTACATGGCTTATTGGTAAGACTTAGGATCATAGAATCATAGAATCATTTAGGTTGGAAAAGACCTCTAAGATCATCGAGTCCAACCGTTAACCTAGCACTGCCAAGTCCACCACTAAACCATGTCCCTAAGCACCATACCTACACGTCTTTTAAATACCTCCAGGGATGGGGACTCCACCACTTCCCTGGGCAGCCTGTTCCAATGCTTGACAAACTAAGCATCTCGTAGTCTTTATTCTGAATAAGGGAAGTATCAATTTTCACATTTTCTCTGGATGATACTGGCACAGACTGAGGTTATATAAGAATGCATTGATAAAGACTGGCAGAAGAGAAAAGCTGAGATGAGACCAAGTCTAACCGAACTGCATAAAATAACATCATCAGGTGGTTAACGCTCCACTTTGCCCTCTCATCAGGCAAGCACACGATAGAACTTTGTTCACTGATTTGCAGCTTCTCAAGGCCAGGAAACAGGCAATTAATTTAACCCAGTGCAGTTTTACCTTATATGCTTCCCAATATCTCCTTAGAACATAAGCTATGCCAATTAGTGTGCTCTAAACACTGGATGAGAAGAAATAAACCTTGAAGTAGTGAAGAACTTAAGTGGTCATAAAGAAATGTGTAAAAAGACACCTGATCTACATCTGCTTTATCAAATCTCTCCATTTTTTTAATGTATTTTCATTCCCTACCCAATCTCTGGTATTTCTCTTTTTAAGATGCAATCAGCTGCAGCCAGAGGTTGTGCAGGCCTTGGAGGTTTTCCAGACAAGTCTGGATAAAGCCCTGAATAGCCTGGTCTGACTTCAGACCTGGCCCTGCTCTGAGCAGGACGTTGGAGAACATAAATTCCTGAGGTGCCTTCCAACCTGATGCATTCACATTAAAGTGAATACAGCACTTTATAAGAGGTATTGTTTCTGCCTGTACTGAGAAAAAGTCATAAAAACAAGTGTTCATTACTGCTGTGTGGGTCAGACAGTTATTTATTGAATCAAGTTTATCATATAAAACAAACTGTGATTATGAAGAAGGCAGTGCTTTAATTGCACTTTCAAAGAAATCATTATTCAGCTACAGCACAAGTGACAGTAGCGTTTATCACCAGAGGAAAACTGAAAGCAGTGTTCAAAACTGAAATTATTTTATCTATTACTGAATAGAAAATATTAATAAAAAGGAAGCTTTAATTGTGAAAGACTCTCTTTAAAAATTGAATTTCATGGTGCAGACTCAAGACTACTGCCACAGGACTGCATGCAAATGACAGCAGGATCTTCAGAGTAAGATTCACAACAGCCCACGTGAAAGATAAAGCTGCTTAAAGAAGGCACCAGATCAAACTAGGTTTTCCTGAAATCCTACAGTCAAATACCTAATTCTAGGCTTTAGGGAAGCAGGACCGCTTTGCCAGAAGCAGCAGCAAAACAAGAGTAATATATATTAGGTCTAAATAAATGTAGCAGGATTTCAGATAGCATGACAAGGGGCTAACAGATTTATGCTTGCACTGCCTGTGCTATGAGCATGAGATAGCTTTAGTTCAGATGCTACAGAGCGCCGCATGTCATTATCACAGTATGTCTCAGCAGGGAAATAGGTCAAACTTCCTCAAGCATGGAGCAGCACTTAAGATGAATACTTGGCTTCAAGTCTGGAGATGTCTTATCTCTGGACAGCTCAGGGAATGAGACAGTACGGCTGGTATCCATTTGTGTGTGTTCCTATAGCTATGTCCTTTGTGGTCTAGTGACTGGGACATATACTGCTCCTACAATACAGAGGGAAATTTCAGTGGTTTATGTTGTCATGCAGTAATCACTGTTAAGTAATTGGTAAATAGTAAATCTCTGGTGCCTTTTTACAGGTATCTAGCAATATCTAGGAACAACTACTTCTGTCTCTACATACAAGAAAAGCATTGAGTAAGATCAAAATTTCAGTTTAACTTCTTTATGTGACTGTAAGCAAATGATATTGGGAGACTATCTTCTAAATGTTTGGGCCAAGGTCCCTTCCAACCTGTATCACCCTATGGTACTATGAAGAGAGGTGAGGTATGCAGCCCTCCCCGCACAAGGCATGGCAATCTGCTTGAAAGTCGTGAGAGCTGTGTCCAGACTCTCAGTCTGACACACTAAATGTTATATCCTGACCTAAGCCACATTTTGCCATGCTATATAAGGTCTCTTTGCTGTGTCACGGAACAGCACAATCCAGACACTTTTCCTTCTATATAGAGAAACTAATTTTTCATAGACCCTGGCAAAGCTACTTAAAAGCTTAATGCTAAACTTTTCAGAAGTGATTCCTGAGATCTGGGTACTGAACAGAAACCGTAACAGATGCAAAGAAACTGACTCCAGAGTACTAGGTGGGGTCATCTCCTGGAAATGTGCTCTGGTGCATTAAGAGGACATTGAGAATTTCTATGCTGCTACTGTCAAGTCAAAAATAGGCAGCGTGCTGATGTACTTCAGAATGTACTGACATGGTAGCCAAAACACAACATACTACAAGTAACAGCTGTTAGGCCCCTCTGGAGCACAGTTACAAGGCATAATTTATAGCAAAACCTGTAATCTGTGCCAGAACTTCAGTGTCAGAAGTTGTAATGAGACAACTAGGAGCCTCCAATTCCTCTTAATGGGCAGAGCTCAAATTAAATCCAATACTCAAGTCATATCCCTCTCTTCCAACTAGAACAACCACCCCTCCCCTCTGTAGTCCTGTCCAACATCTGGAGTGCTATGCCTCCTTCTCATTAGCCCCATCCCTGTACAACACCCGTTATGTTCTTCATTAGCTCTTCTTGACAGCAGTGAAACCTTCCCACCCCATGTAACCACCAGCTCATACCTGTATTCTGTAACTCATTCTGGGTAGCTAACCAAGGCATTTAATTCCTTCAACTGCTATGAATCCAATTTTTTCTTGCATTCAGTTAGGAATCAGAGGTATGGCTTTGCCTTACCACTAATAAAATTACATTAAAGTGGCTTCATCCTCTCTCCCAGAAACACATGCATCTTGCCTTATTCTAATTCCTTTTTAGTCAGCTCCATGTATGTTGCTTTTAAAGCTTTCACAACACTGAGTAATTGTTAAGGAAAATAACTAGAGAGTGCAAAGAAAACAAAGGCTAGAAGAATCTAATTATAGAATTAAGTCTGACAAAATAGGTTGTGTTCATTTGTGAGGTGACCTGTACAGATTTCCTCTGTGAGTTCCCCACAATGTACACATCTTGCGTACAACTGCATAGCAGGTGGGCAGAGACAAACAGTGAAGATATTCTCTTGATAAATCAGTGAAGCTGAGTCAGTATCAAGTATTTACTATTTGGCAGAAAGCTGGTTTACACCTTTGAGAAAGTAAAGAGAAAGCATCAGCAGAGGTGATACAGCCTAAGACAGCAAATGTAGCATGAGTAGCACAGACCGGAAGGTGCTGGACTCAACTCATTCATTATGTGCATGAATTCAGAAGCACTAATAGCAGAAACCTTTTGGAGATATGCTTCTGAACAAGGTAGGTTCCCATCTCTATATTTTCTTTTTTGCTGCTTATTGTTATTCATAGGCTGGTTTTGTTTGTTTGTTTTGTTGTTTTTTTTAAAAGATCTCTCTTTGTTCCCTTGTTTGACATGTTTCACTGTAAATAAGGAGCATCCACTTTTCACCTACAGCAGGGCTCCGGGGCTCTTCAGTTCAAACAATCTGTCACAGTTTATTGTATTAGAGCCATGAGATGCCTGGCAAGCAAATAAAGGTCAAACTTCACCATGAAATATTTATAAGAAACATACCTGCAGCATAATCCTTGCACTGAATATGCATCCTAGAAATGGGACATGGCTTCCCCTCATAGGCTGCAGTGTAATGATTATAGGTCACCCCTACCAGGTTGCCTGCTTATAACCAATGCAAAGCCACCTCAGAATAGATATATAAAAGGACTCTTCACAGACACAACCACGGATGGTGACTCACGCCTAAATGAAACCTGATCCAGAGCACACAGCCCCTGGACTGCACTCGTCCACCCTGTGAAACTGCTTGAACAGTTTCTGGATTTGACCTGGGCCACTCTCAAACCATTCCCAGACAAAGCGAGGGATCGCTCTCAATATGCACTGCAAATTTAACGACTGCATTTTAGAGGGTAAAAGAGTTTTAATGGCAAGGACAGAAGCTCCTCTGTGGATGGCCTCAGCTGCACAACACAGGTATAGGCACAGTTAATTACAGCATAGCGTAAGAGATCAACTGTCTTAACACCGATTTGTTTCCCCATATAAAACATGTTGGAGTTATCCTAGCAGCTGCTCAGGAATCTCAGTTCGTAGACCATGGAAGGCTGCTGAAGGACAGGGTCTAAAGCTGTAGGAGTGTGACACAAATGTGACCTACATCCCTTTATCACTTTGGGGGCTCTAAAGCACTATCATATACTAAATATACCGAACAATCAGGTCTGATGTTTCTCTAATTAACCTAGCCGATGGTTTTGCTTTAATCTTTATGTCATATTATGAGAAAAAAAATGAATAACTTTGTATTCACTTGCTGATTTTTGCAATATACAGTAAATTATGAACAGCGTCAAATAGTCAAAATGAAAAAGAAAAAATATTCTAGCTAGTCCTGTGGGGGAAAAACAACCCTGAAAGTTGTTATGTAATTAAAAAAGGAAGGAAGGGAGGGAGGGAGGGAGGAAGGAAGGAAGGTGCAAATGAAGGTCACATTTGTCACCTAAAGTCCTGCCTACACAATTTTTAAGCACTTGACTTTGCAGCTTGCAATATTCTTTCAAGGCACTTTTTTTTTTTTTTTGTAATTTAAAAAATAGACAATAATCCTGCTGACAAGACCAGTTTCAGAAGAAAAAAAAGCATTTCAAAACAGTTATTTCTGGCTGATAGTTCTCCTTCAAATGGAAAAAAAATCATCAGGAAAAAGGTTTGATTTTAGGAAAGCTCTGACTATAGAAAATGAAGGGTTTACCTGAAGGGACTGAAAACAAATACAAAACAAAGGAAGCCACATGGTAAAAATCAATGGAATAGTTGAAGAGAAGAAACAGACCGTGAAGACTGGAAACACTGGCAGAAAGCAGGTACAAACGCAAAGGCCAGAAAAGCCTCAAGGGAGTTTGAGAAAGAGAACTTTAAACTGGACACAAAGGAGGCTGGCAGAGCCTAAGTACGTATGAATAAATGACCTCTGCCTACAGAAGTGGATGCTAGGAGAGTATCAGGGGAAAGTATAATAAATGTTTTCCCTGTTCTTACTCTTCCTTTGGCATGTCACTGATGGAGATAGAACTCTGCTCCGTGTACCTTGGCCTGACTCAATACCATCACCGCTGTGTTCATACAATCCCCCTGCATGCAGGCTGAAAATCAAAAAGGAATACTTTATACAGAATGGATTATTATGGCCTACTCTGAAACCATAAACAAACCAGCCTGACATTGCCTTATCCAATTCTTCAGGGAATGAATTATTAATGCCTTGAGAGCTATGTAAACTACTACACAGAATTTGCACACCCACACACACATAAAGCACGCATATGATAGATGGGTAAAAAACAAGTTTCCTAGCTTTAAAATGAAGAATATCTCTGGACACATGAAAATTATTTTCAAACCTCCACCATTTTCTGTGAGTTACTTAACTTTTCTGCCCATTATATATATGTGCGTATATATGTGTGTGTATATGCATATATAAAATTAGATATTTAAAATACTTGTTTAAAATTATTCTCAAAATTTAGGAAAAAACCTAGAAACATGTGAATGGGATTTCTAGCAAGGTCACCTGGTCACTGTTCGTGGCATAAGACATGCTCAACAGCAATGAAGTGGGTGTTGGCACTTTTCCAGCTGACTGCTAGGAAACTCTTACAGTCTTTTAGTTTGTCTCAGCGAAGATAGGCACTATTCTGACAGACAGCTTCTGTCATCCTGTTCATAACAGTTGATAGAAAAATTCTTATTCTCATCAAGAAATAGGCAACTACTTAAGTACTATGTTCTTCACCACTCAGGTTTTTCTGTTACTATTTCAGTTTTAATTCCTTTTTATTTATTTTTTTACTAGAGGATCATTCGGTGACTGAGAGACAATGTGCTCAAAATGCTCATCAAAAGGCTCTGCTCTGTTTTTGGCTACATTCTTGGCTGGAACAGCTGTTCCGAGCACAGGATACCTTCCTACCTCTAAACATACGAGCACTTCTTGCTTAGTAACACACCAGTTATCATGGTTATTGCTGTAGTCAACAGGGAAATTCACGTCCAATGCACAAATACTGACATTCTAAGCAGATGGACTGACTTCCTGCAAAAATGACTATCTCCATTAAATACACGGAGAGAGCCCTAAGGAATAATTTAGGCAAGATGCTTAACTTTTTCATAGGTAGAGACAGAAGAGATTAATCTGAGCTTCAGCCAGTCAGAGAGACCAGAGTTTCACGTGGTATGAAGCTAGTTACTGAATGGCTGCTGTCCTCAGGGTAAAGGTTCCTCTTTTAACATATTATAGGCTTTTAACATATTATAGGCTTATGTTGCAGCTTTTACTATTTCATTTACAATACTTAATTTTGGTCTGTTTAATAAATTGTCAAGCTTCATAACAATAAACTACAATTTTAAGAAGTAATTCTACCAGCTGGAGAAATGACCATGTACAGCTCTTTGAGTATGCATGAAGCTAAATAAGGGAAACGTAGCGGTTCCTTCTCTGGTCTGAAATGCACATATTTTAGTTCTAATAGGACAGTACAAGTAGGACAACCAGATCAAAGTTTAATTCAAGGAACCTGTGGCTAGAGGAGTGAATATCCTTGTCTCTAACATTATCTAGTTTACAATATCCTATATTAACCTGTTATTCATAGCTGTTACATTGGATGGCATTTTCTCACTGCTGTTATGGAACAAGAAAGGGTCTGTTTCTTTCCAGAATAGCCATTGTACACAATTTTAAACACCGGTTTTGCTTGAGCTGAACAACCAAAAGGAAGGACACCCGCAGGTGGAAGTGACTGCCAGAATATCATGCAGAGAAATGACATTCAAAAGGCAAATCGTCAACAGTTCTAGATGGCAGACAAGCACGATACTTTAGGGCATCAACAACATTGCCCATCTCCTATGAAGGTATCATTGCCAGAACATTACTTAATTTTAAAACAAGAAAAATTCACCTCAGATGGGTGACAAACTGGAAAGTCTCTGAATCCAATCCATGGTTTTCATGATTATGAAGCCCCAATTCAATACAAAAATACACAATTCTCTAGGAAGATGATTAAAGCATGTGTGAATATTCTCACAATTCAGTAATTACTTAAGTTTCTCACCTAGTTTTTCAGGATTAAAAAAAAAAAAAAAATCACCTAGTTTATGACAGAAGAAAAGATCTGCCTAGTTCCCAAATGATGCAGGAATGTATGTCTGTAAAACAGTAAATTCTTAGACTAGCAATTTGCTGTTGCACCAAGAATCTACTAACGATTACAATATCACACTGATACTAAGATTAAGAGCAGAAATAACATACTGGGCAAGGTACCTCAGCAGACCTGTGTGTTATATGTGTCAGACTAGTACTGAAAAGACATAGACAGGCTTACACAATGCAAGTGCAAAACGCAAAATACATCCATTCAGTTGGAGAGAAAATGAAGATATAGTACAAGTTTGTTTTTTTTAAAAGGATATTGCTTATGTTAAGACAAAAGCTCTTTCCCTTTCAAGAGGGAAAGATTTCCAGTTGACTTATCCCTAATAACATGCACATTTAAAAGGAAATCATCAAACCTTGCATGTCTGGGAAATGTCACTGTTTTCACATTATAAATGTAACATTTACAGCTATGTACTTATTAATGTTCTATTTTTTGTCTGATATCACTGTGTATTTTGGGAGAGCTAAGAGGGAGAACTAAGATAAAGGAACAACTGCTTCATTCCTGCCTGGCAGTTCCTATGCTCTTATGAAATTATCTGTGATTATCAGGCTGTTTTTAAATATAATCTACCGAGGGTAGAATGTGATTTGCAATACTAAATGGCATCAGTGCAATCACGTAGCTCAATTCCCATGTGTCCCTTTGAAAATCTGCTCACTTTTGTACTTAAACTCCTCTTCCCCTATAGAACAGAGCATTGATTCCTCTTCTTTAGCGAGATGAATCCCTTCCCACGTGATTTCACATGTCAATCTATCCTAATCACTTCCAGCAGCTGCCTCTGCTCATCCAAGCACAGCACAGGCATTCGAAAGGGCTATGACATGCTCTCCTCAGGAACTCCACTGGATAGGAAACAGATTACTTTGACGACTCTGAAACATGGATAAGGAGAAGACATTTCCAGTATACTAACCTGCTGTTGACAGAAATAATACTAAAAACATAAATGCCTGTTATACTGTCTGACCTTCTATATGCTGGGTGCTTTCCAAACCTTTTTTCTTTGACTGATTTACTGCTGCGCTAAGTAGCTTGTCAGAGGAAAGCCAGTAGTGTTTCCTACTGCCGTAACAATGTTGAACAAGTTCAGGATTCAAATAAAACCATGAAAAAAACCAATCCCTCGGACTACACGGGAGCAGGCAAAACCTGATTTTGTGTCTGCGTGTGTGTGCGTTTTTCCTCATACATCATAACTGATTTTTTTTTTCTGAAGTATTTTGCCAAACATACACATATAGAGTACAAACACATTTGTACATTATTTGCATATATACACATATGGGTGCATATATACACATTTAATTTGTTTGAACGCTTCTCTGACCTCTGTGGTGTGGCAATGGCTTTCAATTTACAATCTTTTGTGAATGTTACTTACCTTGATATTTACCTTCTCCTGTAGTTTACCATTGAGACTGTTAAAATACAACCAGTCCTAATAATAAAACCAAGCAGACGTATTTGACATAATAGAACACATATTATTCTCATTACCTGTAAAAATGCTGATTTTTTGCTATTTCTACAAAGCAATATGTAAGCAATCAGTTCTGCCACAAAAAAACCTCATTAAAACTCTTAGTTGCAAATGCTGGTTTTCTAAATCGTGTATTTTATGTATACTAAATAGTGTATATCATGTGCTTGCATCTTTCACTAGAACACCTTCTTTTAAGACTAAACACAATCAATAGTGCAAATATTCAAGTTTATTTTAATACCACTTGCAAGTTATGTTCACACACTTCTATTGCAAAAATAATTGGAGAGAAAGTAAATTACTATCTAAAATTAGTGGCTCTATCTTTTACCCTCCCTCTTTCATATATAGACCTAAATATATATTATGTAATTGAATACAGACATACAGCTTTACATATATATTTTTTTCTCAATTTGAAGAATTTAAAAAAAAAAGACAGCAGAGTATAATAAGCTGATTTTTATATGGTGGTCAGTGTCTTTTCTTTCACTATAGTGAAATGAGAATTTTTATACATATATGTAACTTTTCCAGGAAGTTAGAAAAATGTACTTAAAAAGTAGTCACACTGGTTTCAAAAAAGTGTTCGATATTAATTTAAAACCAATTAATTTTCCAGATTCTTACATTTTACTTTTAATCTCTGTTTCTGAGAATTAACCATAAAGCAGCTGTTTTCAAGATTACTTCCTACCAGTTTTATTAAGAATGTTGCTGATTCTGCTCTCTTCTATGATTTAACATCTGAGCTTTTCTTTTCCTTCAGTCTCCCAAAGGGATAAATAACAGTGTATTTTGGAAAACAGGTTTGTTGCCTCCATGCAGATTGTTTGTTTGTTTATTCTTTACTTCTTTTTCACTAGTACATGAAACACACGATGAATGTATACCTATGTATACATTACTACATATTATGTAATGTATATATTACATGTAATATATACACAAATACACATACATTACATGTATAATTTATACATTACATGTAACATATACATTGCATGTCTGTGTATGTGTGTATATATATGCATATACAGACGCACACACAGGAGGAGTACTAAGTCATTGCATTTAACTTCTTTGGCTTCATGGTTTTTCCTCAGACAAGAAGAGAACCTCACTACAGTGTTTTCCTAACTGTTTTTTAAATGCACAAGCATTTTGGGCACAGGCAGACGAGCAATGAGAACACAGCAGGGAAACTTCATCTTGGATGATCACAGGTTTTAACCACCAAGGGAAAAAGAGATCCTCATTTGATATAACGAGTTCAGCTCCAAGAAAATTATGGAGTGATGCCAGCTGAGGACATAAGACATTCACATTGATAGAAAGGAAGCTGCTTTAGTTCTGATATTCTTTACCTAAAATCAATTAAATATAGATTAAATTTAACTACTACCAAGAATTAGGTCAAAAGCACTAATTCAGCTTAAGACAGTTTTCCTACATACAGCTGCTTACATAGTAGCTTGTACCCTAATTTTAAATCTCTCGTGCCCCAACTTCTTATTTCCCAAAAGTAAAATAACAGTAACGCTTACCTGCACAGCTATCATATCACAGTTATCTAAACTTACGCATTCGGCACAGAAACTCCTAGCCTGGAAAGCAGGGACTTCTTATCAAACTATCTAAATATGTCAAAGTCTGTAACATATGTTCCAAACATTACCCTTGAAGGACGTGCCATAATCCCCCATTTTAAGGAGTAATACTTAGGCACCAAGAGTCTTGGTTATAATAGTACTGACATATAAGTCTGCACAGCTAATTTATATTTAAGCCAAGTAAGGAACCAGAAAGTAGTCAATCCTCCATCTAAACCCATGAAGGGCTTGAGCCAGTATGCCTCTCAGAGCACTTGGAGAAAACAATGCAAATTGCAGCGGCATCTTGGGCTTTCTTACATAAGACCACAAGAGGATAAAAAAAAAATCTGTAGTCTCCAATTTTATGTAATAACTTGCTGGTTAAAACACTTGTACACTTGATATGGGTGACCCAAATTCAATTCCGTTCTCTACACAAGCAGATTCAAACCCACACTTGCAGAAATTCTCTAACCACAAAGCCGAGTGACTGTAGAGGGTTATATCACCTAGAGTTTGCCCATTGTATAGAAAAATAATTTCAGGAGTCAGAGTCAAATCACGACATGGCTCCACTTGTGTACAGGGCCCTCAACTGAGAAGGGGTGCATGGGCTTGTGTCATTTTCCTACCATACATGCCAAATTCATATTTAAATTTTAAATGACCTGCCCAAGACCACACCTCCAGGCTATGAAGAGTGATTCTTTTCCTTAAATGCTGCTGCGGCAAGGTGTGATATAGTAAGTGGTGTAACAACCCTTCTTTGTCCTCTCATACTGATTGTAACATCAGAGTAATACCAGTGACACAGGGGAAGCACTTAGAACTTACATGCGTAAACACATGTAACAACACAGATAATACATATCTGACATATAACAACCTGTTCATCCTTAATATCAGTTGTTGTGCACATTGTGCTATCACACACATCCTAACCTATAGAATACTTACAATGATAATGTAAAGAATATATTGTAAATTAATTCAACACTGACAACAGATAATTAGGGGATCCAAAGAACCAGTAATTTCCACTTGCTCCGTTAAACCTGCAGCAATATTCTTGGAAGAAATACTCATTTTCAAATCACAAAACTAGTAAGCCAGTCACACTGTATCTTTACTAGGCACCTGAGCTAGACAGAGAAGTCCACCTAAGTGTTTAAATTCTATCTATCCCAAATTACAGTGCCCAAATCCAAATTCATATTCCTGAACACTCAGCAACCATTGAACTCCAGAATAATCTGATTGTTCACATAGTCTCTGGAGATAGAGGATTTTAAATCCCCCAAGATGAAGAAAGGTGTAAGCCAGACTCTTTGGTGTGCTCCAAACCTGAGCACATGTTGTAAAGGGGAGGCCAGCATCATTACTATACCAGGAAGAGAGAAGACCAAAAAAAAAAAAAACCACCAAACCGAAAAAACTGGCCATGATTTCCTGCTAATTGTAGATTTCCTTACTCTGTGCCTTTAGGCAACACAAAAAAAATAAACAGCCTACTGTAAGGGACCAAACACTGAAGCACACATTTTCCTGAAGTATCTCTTCATTTGGCAAGACACTTGTGCTGATTGTCATTTAGCTAGGATCCAAACTCTGCTCTGTCAATTAGGTTGTGGTCTTTTTGTTTGTTTGTTTAAGGAAAAAGCCAGTCCGTTTTCTAACTCAGCCATTTGTTCGCGTTCAGTAGGAGTTCTTCATTTGCTGTAATGCTTGGTAAATTATTATTAAGCACATTCAATAATGGGTTGGAACTGTGGTACCAATGCAAAAGCAGAAACGATTTCTAAGTGGGTGTAACTACTCTTAAGCAACTCTAAATCTTCAGTGCATCCATAGGTAATGGAAAAGAGCTACAACTTGTGCAAGTTAACATAAAACCTCAGAACAAGTTGATACACCCTGAAGTTATTTGATTTTCTCACTTCACTTTTCCAATTGACATGCAGGTTTTGCCACTTCAAGCTCTTTTCTGATTATGGACCAGAAGTCAAATGTGACAATTAGGATCAGTAACTCCCTGTTACTGGTTGGTGTTGGTAAAGCGGCTACATGAAAATAGCAACAATTCAACTCATCACAGAATCTGTGACAAAACTTCTGATAGCTGATTTCAGTATTGCAGTATCCAGACTGCATTTGCAGCTATAAACTAGTTCTTCATGAACATACAATGCAAGCTATCACTACAACAGGGGAGCTCCTGGGGAGCAAGAGAGCAACAACTCCCAACAGCCACACAGTCCATGAAATGAAATAAATTTCCTATCTAGGAGGTTGGTAGATACTATTGAGGAAGGAGGGAAACAATTATTAGTTGTCCACTGGATGCCAATTTCATGAATAATGACAGTTCTTTCATCTTTAGATAGTAGGACATCATCATGAAGTAATAATGAAAAAAACCATACATATAAAATACTGATTTGTGTAATATATATGTCTCAGATTCTATCCTGCAATTAATTTAAGCTACCATGAAGCAACTGAAAAATGCTACCATCCTGATTCGCTAAGATGTCAGGTTTCTATTCCATAGGCACAACTGGCTATGTACTGGATCAGGTGGTGGCAGAATCTTGCCATGATTGTGCAACAGCTAAACTCAAGCATGGATTTACTGAAAGGGTAGCAGAGCAGAGTGTAGCTATCCATTAACAGTGACAGGTGTGATATTATGGCATGGTATTGGTCTCTACATTATGCCTTTGTCTGGAATGGGATTAAGTCCTGAATATCCTCCTTTGAAAGAAGACTGTTTTTCAGATAACAAGCTATCCTAAAAATTAATCGTGGCTTCTGAGTTTTGAAAGTCAAGAGTACCACTAAATCAAAAGCTTTGCTTTATCCAATGCCTCTTCTCATTCATCAAAACCAAGGAGAGAAAGTGACTGCTTGAGATAATCTTTCACTTACAATAAATCTAAATCAAGAAAAAAAAAAAACTTTAAATTGAACTCTGAAGCATCATTTTTTTGTTAAAACACAGCTTCTTCTTCTACATGTCACATTAGATATACTGTTACATTCACCCTAAGAGGTTTTACCACTCTTTATGTAACTACCTACCAGTTCACCAGATATTTTATCAACCATACTGACAACCAAAACCACTTTTTTTTTTCCCAACAATGTACTAACAAAAACTTCAAACTCACAGTCTGTATCATAATTTTATGTGTATTTATGTGCTACTATAAAGGCTACAACGTGCTATTATAAATGCTATGGGGGATTAAAAACCAGAACATCCAAAGTCACACTGCACTTACCATGTTAATCGTCTTCCAAAAATGGCAACACTCTCTGGGTGAGAGTGGAGAATTTAACTTGCTCAAGATACTTTCACGTCCCAAATTCTCAAGTGATTTCTTCCCTTTATATGAGTAATTCCAATCAGTAAATCAGTGTTTCAGTAGTCAGGATGAATATAGGTTAGGAATACACAGCTTATACTTGCATTGAAATTCATTTTAAGACAAATCCATCTGGTGAAAAGTAGCTTTTGAAACACAAGGAAAAAGAATGGTTTGTTCTGGAAAGAATATTTAATCGAGGAGAAAAAAAAAAATACGGAAGTATTTTTTAGCATTTTCATCACAATGCCGCTTATAAACCTTCCTCCCCAAAGAACAGGTCAGACTATTCAGAGAATCTAAAGCCACCATGGAGTAACTTTGAAGCAAGACAGGAGAAGACCTGCCATAAAGTGTTGATATAACACTTTTGATGGGAGAAGTACTCATCTTGATGCATAGATTAAAAGAAGTCTTCATTAAAGCACTCTCAGTAACAATCATTGGGCATTCTTTACAATAATCTTTTGCATAACTGGATTACGGTAAAACCTGAAATCATTCTACACCACTAAGCAATCTGACGCCTTACCATTATATCTGAACTTTAAGATGACTATTTTACTATGGAATGCCTGCTTCTGTGTTTATTTGCTGTTAAAAGGGGGGGTTGAATATGCTAATTTATACTAAAGAAGTGCTTATCAGCCATTTATATCAGATTTGTATTGAAGTTTCATTACATTATGTGACAAAAGATGAAACTTCTCTAATCTAGTTGTTATCTTGTTTAACATGACAGTTTGACTAAAATTATTTAGCAATTCATTATTCTTAATTCACAAAATCTCATAGTTTTTTTCCATCTTACTTTTCCTCTGCTCCTATATACATACCTATTGCTTATCTTCCTCCGTAAGCACAAACACCTATTGAAGTATACTTCCACTAACATAGTGTATCAATACTAACTCATTCTATTACAAGTATTATAAGTAATTTCACTTGATAAACTTATTTTTTTCTCGATTTTGTCATATTCTATATACAAAGAGATTATTGGTCAAAGAGTTAATGACTCTGCCACCAAGGAAAAAGGTTGCCTCCCTCAACTCAGCATCTACACACTGAAGAAAAACTAGTATTAAATAAATAAAAGCTAAAAATAGGTTTTACCAGATTACAACATTAGTCTATATTCAGTATCCTGTATATTGTTATGATTAACACGTATTTCCTTCTCAAGTAATTTCAACTTCAAAAATTTCCATTTCAGAAAATTTTTTTCTCGCCTTTAAAACAAATTGTCCTCTGAATTACAGAGGTCAAAATGAATAACTATGCCTGCCGTCCATTAAGAATAAAATTAACTAATATTTTCAGAAATCTATCTAAAGATACCTACTGGATGCCACGCAACGTAGTTCTTCTATTGGTTGGTAAGTATTCCTATAGTTCTTTCTGGGTGGAGTGACACTCTCCCTAAACTGTGTTCATACATAACTGGGATGAAGATATTGATTTGATCTTCCTTTTTAAATTTGCTGAGGAATCTTCTCTTAGATTAAGGTCCTAATCTGTTCTCACTGTTATCACACTCATTGTCAGATACAGAATTAAATAACCTCATTAATACTTCATACATTGAATAGCAGGAAAAGATACTGATCAGTTTTTGACTAGATATTTTCCCCTTCCTAGAAACTCATTCTTAAAGAGCCAAACTCACAGCCTTGGCACAGTTACTGTCCTCATGACAGAACAAGCAGTACACCTCATTCAGTTTTGTAGAACCAGAACCAGTATCCCTGGAGCCGGGAGTGGTAAGGAAAGAGAGAAAGCCAGAGACTACGTAACTACAACTCTAACAGCTTTTGATGTCGTGCTGAAGTTCAGCTAATTCTTTACTTGACACAGGCAAAACATGCAGCAATCGCTGTAACAACCATCCTTTCTAGACCTTCCTGTCTTTTTAAACAAGCTGCTCATTTCATTGAATTTTACCTATATATAACAATTTTATGCTAATGATAGCAATCTGGGCTTTTGATATTTGCCTGAGGTGATTTCAAGTTTCTTTTTATCATTCAATCGAAGCTGATTTAGTTATCAAACTACTCGTTTACTTAAAACCAATCTATTAACAAGTGAAATCTAGAAAGTCATTCTGCAATCAAGGTAGCTCTTATCACACCCAGGGAAATTATTCATACAGCTAGTTTCCAGGACGGAAACTGTTCTCTTCATTGCACTAGGTAGGTGCCTACAGAAATATCCAGACCTACAGTCAGTTTTGCTTTCTTTGTTTCCAAATTGTATTCCTTTTAATTACAGAAAACAAACATTTGTAACACCATTCCCAATTTCTACCTTACTCTTCCACTTAACCTCCCGGGTTTTTGTGGGGTTTTTTTTGTTTTGTTTTGTTTTTGAGATTCATCAAAAGCAATAGCAAAAAACTATGGATCCTCATCAAAAAGGATAGGCTGATGCACACCTTTCAGTGGTGGGACAGAGTTCTACCAAATGTTTGGTAATTTACAAAATTGATCAAATAGTAGGAAACCTTAGTCTCCCTAGCTCTTTTAATGAATTGTTGCATACTTGCCCAAGTGATTTCTAGTAAAACTAGTGACACCGTATTTCATCACCTTTCCTTTTCTGATCTTGTGTTCAGAGAGAGAATTAGTAAAGCACTAAGATGCCTAGTACCAGCCAGCTAAAACACACCAGATTTCATTCCTGCATGTTCTTGAATGCTTTATTTATGCAGAAGTTTGTACGGTCTATAGGAAAGATGTATCTCCCTTCACCTTGCTCTGTCTAGTAGGGTCTCTGTCTCCCGGCTAGAGGCTTTAGCTACCAGCGGATGAACATCAATCTACTGCATTCATACAGCAAGGTTCCTGCTACTAACTTAGAGACAGATTTTTTTCTTTTTTCTTGAATGACAAAACTCACTGGTTAAAACATTCTCTTTTTTCAAATTCTCAGCTACTGATAGAAATTTATTCAACAAGCAATGCATGATTTTGGGGAAGCCTATAAACTACACCAGTAGCCTATCAGGCACAGTTTGAAAATTGAGTAGAAAGCACACAACTATTTGTCCAACTCGACTTCTACTACCATTACTGTCATTTCAGTTAAGGAAGAAACACAGTCAGTATATTTTTTGACATTAACTTGTACAACAATGTATAGATATTTAGTAGGAAATGACAACTTATTTTAATTCTAATAGCAACATTACTGGAATTACGCACAACTGCATAATCCCAAACAACTCTGCAACAACTACAAAATACATGACACAGCTTTCCTCATCCTCTGTAGGACTGGAGTGACCCATATCATGCATGTCTTTAGATAAATTATTAGACTTACACTGGATCTGCTGAACAGTACCAAAAGGTGACAACATCTAATAGATTCACGATCTCATTTGCCACAAGTTTATGAAAAAATGTCAGCTCTTTAACATTTTGAGATGTTTTACTTCTCTTTGAAGGAATAGTACTTATTGCCTAACCCTAATCTTATACTAAGTATCTCAGCAAATACAAATGCTGTCAAGTGTTTATCTTATTTCTCAGAGCAAACTGTGTAAAAAGATTAAGCATAAGGAAAAATGACAAAAGTATGTTTATGGATAGAAGAACAAGGCATGGCATAAAATAGCTTGGACAGAAAATAATATTGTAATAATACTGGAATATAATGTGTTACTGGGTTTTCAAGTCATTAAATATTCATCATTTCTGTACCTTGAGAACTGCTGTATTCCCAAGCATATAAAATTTCAGTCTGCCAGCTACAATCCTAGCTTAGTGTAGATCATCTCACTCTCCTGATCTATTATGCAAGCACTGCTAACGATTTACTTGATAAATGCTTCAAATGAAAAACTGTAACACCTATTTTTATTTATTTAACAGAAGAACTTCTAGCTCCTGTTGTATGGTTCAGATTGAGAGAAATCAAGAACAGCAAAAGACAGCAGCATGACACCTTAGCTATTTCCTTACCAATAAAAATATCCCTATGCAGTATAAATCACTGTACTCTGCTGTTAAAGCCAATAGCACATGATGTTGCTCAATAATCAGTCACTCCACGGTTGAGCATTTAATATCTCACCTGGTTTATAAATGTCTCTGTCGTTATTAAATGCCAAGTCATAAATGTTACACTGAAGTAATACATAAAGTCAAAATTTAACTCCTGAAGATTACTATAATCCACTGAGGAATGTTTTCTAATTTTTTTAATTTTTTTTTTTTTTTTGTAATCCACCATTTCATTACCTAGTTGTAAGAAAAACAACATCCAGTAGCTTGTAAGGAATATAAAACTGTACACTTCGTGCTCACTGATACTGCTTTGTTCACATTTGCAAATACGAAATAGGTATTCAAATGAGATTTGAGATTGCAAAATATCACAATCAAACACCACTTTATTTCCCTTCTAATCACATCTAGGAAAGGTTGCAAGGCATTGCAGAAGGACTTAAGGTAAAATGAACGGAGAATGCAAAATAAAACAAAGTTCAGAGCACATGCAAGGACACATCTGTTCTCTTTATGTCAAATGAAAACTGCATCACCAAAAATTGGCAGCCCAAATATCAAAACTAGTCATAAGAGAAAGGACAGTGCTTGCAAGGTGCAAGTGAAGATAACCAAACAACAGATTTCTAAATCTGTTCCAGAATATCCTTGAAGATGGTGTAGAATAAAATAAATAACCAATATCAGGTTCCAAATTAATTTTAAAACACCCAGGAAATAAACCTCAAAATTAATAAGGACATCGGAATGATTGATCCCTCACCACCAGTGTGTAGCTAAAATGAGCAAAACCAAAAGGTTGAAACTGAAGCTACTATAGATCTGAAAATAATAGTTTATCATGTTAAACCCAATGAAGCCCATCACCTGAAAACTCCTCTCAGCTCTCTAGGTTCAAACACAGGGAACTAACACTCAAAAATAGCCCAGAAACAGGTGATAAAAAAAATGTTTCAGTGGTGGTAAAGACTCCTACACACAGAGCCTTTGAATGGGCTGGGATTGCTTAAAAAGGAGCTGAATAACACTGCATTCACAGCTGATACAAAATGATGAACGAAACAGACCTGGCTCCAGAGGCAAAATAAACAGTTGTCCTTGGCAACAGGCTGCCAGGAGCAGCAAAATGGCTGTGGTCCTCCTGCCTGCCGGGTTTGTGCCACAACCTGGGAAAGTCGCGGCTTCTGCTGGTGCCCCTCTCCTCCTCCTCCTCCTCCCTCCTGCTGCTCCAGCACTGGGGGCAGCTCACCGGGGGTACAGCTCTCAGCTCTCACTCTTCCCTCCTTCTCTTGCCTTCCTCTGGCCTCCCTTTCTTAGAGAAGCAAAAATCGGTTGTACCCATACTACAAAGCTGCCTGCAGCTTATTCTGGAGAAAAAAAAAATGCAATGCTCTCTAATTTACGCTTTCTTTAAAAAGCAAAAATAAAAGGCCACCTCATGAAATTCAGAAAAAAGTCTAGCCCCGGTACAAACATACATCAGTAAATTTCAAAAAGATAATCCAGATAATTCACTAGCAGAACATATTATCAAGCTTTAAAGAAGATTTTTACATGGACAAAAAAAAATCACTCAGTGTTTCAGCCTTGTTCACTAGAAAACAAATGTGCACAGGAAGATATAAACTCTGATAGCTCAGCCACAACCTCTTCACTAACAGGTGCAGTCAGGAAAAGTCATCTGTCCCTGGTGCATAAGGAATTCTGCAACAATCACCACAATTTCTTAGACCCCATTCTGAAATACCTGATAGTAGCCAAGGTGAGAGGTTAGTCATGAGCAGGGTTGGGTTTTGTTTGTTGGGTTTTTTTTAATCCCTGCCGTACACACAGAAATCACATCACCTTTTTCCTTTCTGCTGCTTCTTATTCCAGATTCCCTCCCACTTTATTGCTTCTATCCACGATCATTTACATTGGCACTCTCCCATCTCAGTGTACCCAAGCTCTTTTACACTCCTGGTCTATCAGGAAAGACTCGGTTGCACGCTGAGTAGGCCTGGGGTGCCTGAGTCACCATGGAGCTGCTCTCCTCAGCCAGCAGCTTTCCAAGAAGCCAGCCAACACCACTGTGCTGACCAACACAGACGGGAAATAAAACATGGTTAATGCATACATCATAGAAAAGACCTTCGAAGTAGTTAGTTAACTGAGATATCAGTTAAGGATACAGCTAACCAGATTAATTTTGATGCTCTGCACACATAATAGTACTAACATTTTCAACCTGCACCAAAACAAAGAACCAGAAAAGACTATTAAAAAATATAGCAAGAATTGGAGGAAAACAAACAAACAACACTGATACAGGACATCTAGAGATTTTATAGATCAGCCAAAATCAGGTGGTTTATTCACTTATTCAGTACAGATGTCTCTGTGGAGGTATTTGAGAGGCCCTGCAATATCCTCCCTGGCCTCCAGCTGCTGTTTCAGAGAGCACGTGCCCTATCTGCCAGCCCGTGTGACTGTCTCGCACACCAGGGACATTCGTCTGAGGCAACTAAATTGAACCCAGAATGCTCATCAGTAAAACAAGTTAATAGTATAAATAAGTCAATTTTAAGAAATAAAAAAGTAATAACTTTTTCATTAATAATATTTCTCTAGGGCTTCCTAGTCTTCACTTTCAAAACGTATCATAGTTTAGAACAGCAAGTTTTTTGGTCCTAAGAAAGCATGCATTAGACCAAAACCACATCCAGAATAAGACTATCCTGAATGAAATCAAAGAGAATGAAATAAAAAAGAATACAGGAAAAGCCCTTGAACTGGAATAAACAGAGTAAGTGATCCATCACCAGGTGCATAAACAAAGTAGAGAAGTAGGAAAGACACCTCAGCAAGAGTAAGCTGCAGCAAAGGGAGAGGACAGTATAAATTCGGTGTATGGAACCCAAATCAGCCACTTCTGCACACACAGATTATTATGTCAAACTGATTGTTTCCAACTCTGTTCTCGATATTTACTGTGTTTAGTCAACTAACTGATCTATATGAACTAGTATAACACTGAAAAATGTTAAGGGCCACCATTCTTCTTCCAGTGAAAGCTGAGGATGCTTAGCGCTTGGTAGGAGGAAGACCCCATGTAGAAGGACAGACTAAGCACAAAACTGCAGACTTGCAAGTTCATACTTGGTGATTCAAGGCAGAAGAACCTTGCCAAAGTAGCCAATGTTATTACAAGTCTCATACCTTCATTCAATCACTACAAGCAGAGGCCTGCACCCCTCAAGCTGTGCTTAACAACTGAAAATTGTCATGGGTTTGAAAACGACAAAAGCACAAATCCTAACAAGGCTTTAACCCAAGCAGTGCATCAGAGTTGAGGGAAATTCTACTAAAACCCACCCTCCAATCACCAGAAACCAACATGACCCCATTGATTCTTCACAGAGTTCAGGCAAACAAACATTATAATTTTGAATTAATGGTCAACTCTTCAGTTGTCTCCCACCAATTAAAACAGTCCTGAGCTTTTGATATCCCAATTTTATTTCAATTACAGTAAAAAACAGGTGTATGAAAAAATAACTACTAACAAGAAGTGCGGACTCTACTTTTGTAGAATCATACTTTTGGCCGAAGCTGATGAAAGGTTTCCCTGCTACCATGGGGAGGCTTGAGATGTAAACCTGGTTCCTCCAGCCCTAGAACCACCAAGGTACAAAGCATCTGCCTACTGCTTTAGGAGCCTGGAACTGCTTCAGACTTGCTGGAAGTTGCTACTAATTTCCATTAGCTCTCCAAAGGCTAGATTTCTGTTTTCACTTTACTTTGTACTTGTGCCCATTCTGGTTCTGCAGTATTGTAGCAGCGAAAGGGAGAAACGTGTACACACATAGTGAGAAACATGGCAAGAGGACAGACAGAGGAAAAGCACAAATTATTTTTCAGTCCCAGTTGTATATTGCATGATTATCTGCACATCATCCCTACTACTGCTGATGAGTGTTTCTAGGGGATCAGTAGGTTTCCTAAACACTAGTTACATCCAAGAATTGTTAAGACGTTAAACAAAATGAAGGAGGTTCTCAGCATATTGAAGGGCCAGGCAGCACTAACAGGCTCTACCCTCAGGCTGTTAAGGATGAGACTGAGAGATCCTTCAAACTACGCTGCATTTGCTAGGAACCGAGGCTGCTTTGCTGGATATGACCAAAGATGATGATAGCTTCTCACAAACACACAGATGGTCATATACACACACTGAAGTTCAAAACAACATTTCACTGTGTCATCAAAATAGGCTAGCAATAGGATTTTATAATTTTACTTATGGAAGATTTGTATTGTACTGCCCATTTGGCCTCAAATGTCTTCCCATTTTTTAATCAAAACATTGCACATTGTAATCTGTACGCAACAGAATACTAAGCACATCGCTGTTCCTTCCACATGGTTTTTGAGTCATCATAAATATACACAAATTAACAATATTTTAGGAAGAACATCATCCTCCTCCTTTATGCACATGTATACATAAACACACATTAGCCAATCTGCATCTACGCATGTTTTTCTACGTCAGTCCCAAAAATCAATCCCAGGTGGCATTAGTTATTTAAATGCCATTGACAGCTTCATGACAAATTCATAACTGTGCTCACAGTGAAGGGAGGCTCACTGTGAGTCAGACAATGCCTAAGTTTTGGACAGCTGCTATAACACATACCTCTTTCTAATCGGGGATTACTACGTCAGATAGGGAGCTTCTCCTGCAATGCTTTGCCTCAAGGAAAATAAGGCAGATTATTTTCTACTATGACAGGACAAATCTGATGAAAGACTTTATAACCTGACCTTAGAGAAACACACAAAAATGCAGTAAAATAACACTGAAGTTTACTTGGTGCATACTTTCATGAATCAAATAAAATCATCATCAGTTGCACAAGATTAAAATAAATTTTCATTATATTGTACATAAGGAAGAAGAATTTCCCCACCCCCACAGTTCCAGTGAATCAGTTATCTTGGAAAAGGAATAAAAATACCACAAGGTAAAACACTATAAAATTAACACAACCACATTGCACAACTATAAGAAACAAAATCAGGATTAATAAATCTATAATTGTCAAGTATAAATATAAAAATTAGTGTTAAGTGCACTTCCAACTCATACAAGGTTGCTATCTATAATTTATTAAGGCAAAGAACTTTTACACCTATATCCTTCAAGCCTATAATAAAGCGAGCATTACTTATCACACAACGCTATTAAAGATTATGTATAACCTCAGTTCAGGAAAACAGACTAGAATTGTGGAAAATACATCTAGATGCATTGTATGGATACCAGTAACTACAGTTCCAGCAAAAAAATAAATTGAAACTTTAGATGTCCAAGCCTACAATCTTCATGCATCTTCAGGAGCAATGCACAATGCTTCAGATACTTCGTCTTTCTGCCCTGAATGATTTCTAGGAGAATGTATTTAATCCAGCAATGGTGAGATACTGCTGTTAGTACCAAGTAAGAAAAGACACAGACAGCACTTACTGTGTTCTGAGTTGGAGACGAAGGGTAACAGGCAGGAGAATGGGCACTGTCCCAGAGCCTAGGCAGGCTCATAAAAGTTTTATTTCCACACATAAAACCCATGCATTTGGATAATACAAAGGGAATTCACCCCAGAGCCACTTCTTTAAGACTTCCAATATCATAGAAAACCTCAAGATTGGGGCGAAATATTGGAGGAGTAAATAGATAAGAGCTGGGATATGGAGAAGGACCAGGTATCACATCATCACTTCTACTGAGCTGCAAGAAGTCACAATGACACAGGAACTGTGAAATAGAAGGAAGAGGCACTGACTTTGCTCAGACAGCTCTCAGCAATGCTGGCTTAGCTCATCTGCCTACTGTCACAGTAGAAACCACTGGGAACAGAAACCAAATCTCTGTTTTGATTTCACTATCACAAAGCATATGATGAGATACTGCAAGTGGAAAAGGCACTGATGTGGAACTTCAGGGCATTTTTGTTTTGCTTTACTTTTTCCTCAGTTCAGACCAAGATGGGTTTTACACTTTTGAGTTTGTCTGTGACTTATTCCCATGCTGATGAATTATAATTATGAATGAAACAGCTGGATACAGCAGTAAGAACAGGTGGAGAATTTACCCATCTGCTACACATTAATAACTATAAATAGCATAGTGCAAAGGCAATTAAGTCCATACTACTTTTTAGCTGTAAGTGTACAAAATGCTGTATAAAGTCTGGCAGCAGCAGCAATAACCAGCCCCCCCTACATGTACCCAGAAGAAGAATGCAATTTCGTACTGAGATATTTCACAGAGAGAGCACAGAAAAAATCAGGAAGATAAAGAATTGAGATGTTATCAGATTTAAAAATAAGACCAGTCAAAGGGTGAAAAGAAGTGAGAATGTTTGAGAGGAGACAAAAATAGAGTTAAAGAAACTGGGGGAAAGTATAGGAAACTATTTTTAAGGTGTTATTAATACTTGCTACGTTTGAAGTGAGAATAAAGCAAAAATTAAACATCCCAAAATAAAAGCTTATGTTGAATAATTCATGGAACAGTTACTTTTCTGAGAGAAGTGGCATCTTCATGTTTTTCTAGATCCTTGATTTACGTACAAGTAAGACTGTGGTCAGTATGTTTCAGATGATTAAAGTAAGGTGGGGAAAGGCAGGGAACCAAACAACCACAGGACCCTCAGCCATCTATGAAATTCCTGTGAACCACACTGTTTCCCTGGGTACAATGACATCTACACTAACAGTCCACTTGTCAGAACTTCAGCTGCATGGAAAATACACAAAATGCATTTGGAGGTGTTCAGTTCTCTCTGAACGTAAATCTCGCTTCACATTCACAATTATCTAATCAGTAATGAAGCTGCATTGGCATAAGGCTAAGTGAAAATGAAGATTAGTCACTCTGACTATGCTGAAGCATCTGTCAAGGATATAATTTCATAGTGTTTTTCTTGGACGAAGGCCACACTTGCCGCATTGGCCAACAAGATGGCTGAATTTAAAGATTGTAATTTCATTGCAATTCAGTTGCAATGAAAGAGACCATTTTTACAACTGCACTGGTAAAACTAGGTATAAATTGTCATTGCCCCATCCTACCACACATCAGGAGTATCACAACGGAGAAGATGTTTTGTAAAGGCTGTTTGATAATCTGAATACAAACTCCAGTCCTAGAGCCCAGGCACATGATCAAAGGCACATGCAGTTGATACAGTTTGGGAGTCTCCTCAGAAAAGGAAAGAAACGGCAGGGTGAAAAAAGTATCCACTCCCACACTTAACTTTCCTAGCGTTAAGACACATTGGCAGAGCAGCAAGTAGGGAAGAAACTGCTACTACACCTGACCAGCCCCGAGATACTTAGTTTAGCCCCATTCATGTACACAAATGAAAGCAAGTGTGTGTATGAAATAGTATTCCTGTAAAGTGCCAATGGCTATAACTGAAAGAAGTAGCAAATTAGTACATCCATAAAAAACTTGGAGAAGTGCTATCATGAAACCTAGATCTGACAGTACGTAACAGTAGCTACCAGAAATGTGATACAACGGACTGAATATATTCCGTGCTGGAATACAGCACGGTGACAGACAGCACAGACAGAGCAGAGGAAGAGTTATTCAGAGAACTTTCTTCAGAGACTGTCTTTGTTTTGTTGCTGATCGAGAAGTTAAAGCTCCTTAGCCGGATAGATAAATTGGCAACAAAAACAATAGTATAACATGCAGAAATAAGTTTTAAAGTAGGTAAGTGATTATCAAAACCTCAGTTTATGCATTAACATAAATGAAACTAGACAAATGAGAACAGATGTTGTCTTGGGGCGATTATTTACCATTGCTAATGCATAAAAGTGCAATAAATGTAGCTATTAGAATAGGAATGCTTTCATCCAGCTGTAATCTCAACATTCACTGAATTAAAAGAGAAAGTAATAAACCTAAAGATACCTTTTCCTTCACATTAGAAAAACATAACATACACTGTGAAGACAGAAGTCTAGAGAAAGAGACCTTTGTAATGTTTACACAATCCCATAAAAAAAGAACAGAAGTAGTGCCAACCACAAAGCTTACATCTAGCTCTACATGTGAACTTTAAAAAGGGGCAGAAGGGTTCATAAATTGGCAACCAAAAACAATAGTATAACATGCAGAAATAAGTTTTAAAGTAGGTAAGTGATTATCAAAACCTCAGTTTATGCATTAACATAAATGAAACTAGACAAATGAGAACAGATGTTGTCTTGGGGCGATTATTTACCATTGCTAATGCATAAAAGTGCAATAAATGTAGCTATTAGAATAGGAATGCTTTCATCCAGCTGTAATCTCAACATTCACTGAATTAAAAGAGAAAGTAATAAACCTAAAGATACCTTTTCCTTCACATTAGAAAAACATAACGTGAAGAGTGAAGACAGAAGTCTAGAGAAAGAGACCTTTGTAATGTTTACACAATCCAATGAACAGAAGTAGTGCCAACCACAAAGCTTACATCTAGCTCTACATGTGACTTTAAAAAAATAAATGTAGCTATTAGAATAGGAATGCTTTCATCCAGCTGTAATCTCAACATTCACTGAATTAAAAGAGAAAGTAATAAACCTAAAGATACCTTTTCCTTCACATTAGAAAAACATAACATACACTGTGAAGACAGAAGTCTAGAGAAAGAGACCTTTGTAATGTTTACACAATCCCATAAAAAAAGAACAGAAGTAGTGCCAACCACAAAGCTTACATCTAGCTCTACATGTGAACTTTAAAAAGGGGCAGAAGGGTTCAGATCTAGTGACCCAGCTAAAGACCATCTCCATAAATGATTCATTTTATGTGATCTTAACACCCAGAGTTGCAAAATTCCTTCTTCTGCAGCCTAGTCTTGTCCTATTTTGTGGAAAAAAGGCAAAGACAAGACTCGGTGCAACCTCTGGAAGAGCTAAATATTAAGAGATGGGTTTTTTCCAAGTCATTCTTTATTTGCTGACTCAGTAAAAATCAGTTCTGTTTTCTGAGATGTTTTAGTTAATATGGTACCAGGATAAGCACTATACACGATGCTGAAAACGGTCAGTGGTTGGCTGCATAAACCTAGTTCTGTTTTTCAGAGTTAACACTGTTTTCTCCATTTCCCAGATCACTTTGAAGCTAGACTAAATTGTAACCATAATAGATTTTCAATGAGAAAAATTTTTCTTTGACTATGTGATGATCAGTGGGTAAGAGAATGGAAATAAATTAAGACTTTGCCTATATTAATGACAAAAAACCCACCAGTGTCATCAGTCAAAATTTGGTGGCATATGAATCTTTGGAACAGTAAAAGAGAGAGTGCCTTGCTCATGAATCTAACAGTCTTTGCTCTACAGGTGAAGGCACTTTTCTGCTCTTTGCTCAGCCATGTGTCAGAGGAAATTGAATGAACCTGAGAGCTCATCTTCAATTACACCATTCACAGGCAGAAGAAATCACTTTTTTCAATTAGTCTGACTTAGTGTTTAAACACAAACTGTACAGTCTTACCCAAACTGAGACAATCTCTATTTATTACACTGACTGCATTGTTTTTTTTTTTCTTCATTTCCATGGCATTTCTGGTAGTAGCTCCTCATGTCATGCAATGGAAAAATAGTGTATTATCACCAATTCTTGGTACTTCATTGCAATACCTAGCTGTGCTCAGTCCTGCACCTTTGCCGATTGTCTAAAACTAGCTGTGTTCAGTTTGTAAGTAGAATTGTTCACCCGAGAGCTGTATGCTATCAAACTATGTTCATCGGGTACTTGAAGAATCTTACAAAAGCTGATCTTAAACTTTTCCTCATCAAAATAGACTGAAAACATATTTTTCTCTCTTTCTAGAGGTCGTTTATTTACATATAAAGTGATTGTTACAGTTTCTTGGGTGCTCTTCCAACATATCAGTATGTTTTTGAACCACAGTCACAAAAACATATGGTTTATACATAAAATAAGAATAAATTGTCAAATACCTCTTGGCCTTTCAGACCAGCACCATAGCATTACAGCACACCAACATTCTTGCTAATCCAGGATTCATATGCCCGCTATTTCATATCCCATACTGTGTGCTAGAATTTATGTTTACAGTGCAGCCAATGATTACCTAATCTAAACTACTCTTTTTACTTTAACCATAAGATCACACTTTTCCTCTGCCAGCAGTCTATTATACAGCATCTCTTTCTAATGAAGAAATATTGTAATTTCCTACAACAGAAATAAACAAACAAAAATAGATTTGCATACTCATTTTAGATAAACACACATAATGAAATACTAAAATGAACTTTTCTGAAAATCTACAGACCTCTTGGCTCTGCAAAATGTAGGTAGTAATCTCACAAGGACAGACTTCCTAATAATTTCTGATGATTTACATTCATAGTTGGGTCAGAACAGGATGTATAGAGACAATAAAAAATCTTCTCGCTATAGAACATAATGCAAATTGGGCAGCAAATATTATGTATGCTGATATATAAGCAGATGGAGACTTTCTAGAGTTTAATAATTCCCATTTTAAAAGCTGTTGTCATCATTTATATTTCAGTAGCATTTAAAAACCATGGCTAGGATTGCGCTGAGCAAAATGGAAAGCAAACAGAGCTGGCAGACCAAACAGTCAAGCCAATGACTGGAAAGGGAAATGCAAAACATTGCCCACGGATGGTCAGTTTTAGAATCAAGAGCTCTGAATATCCAGTTCAAGTCCACCTACAGCAAGTGTTGTGAGTTACTATGGGCACAGACAGCCACTTGGATGAAAAAGATGGCTTGCCTTCAGAAATTACTGTAAAGCTGAATTCCACTCTCAGGTATACTGGTGCATATGAGGGAAATTCTACTGTGTCAGTGAAGCTACTTCATATTTATACCGATTAAAATTAGAGCAGATGATGGGCCGTAATCCACTGTCTGGTTTATAATAGCTCAGAGATTCACATGGAAATGTTATGTATCTTTACTATAACAACCCTAATAACCATCCTCTTGAATAAAGAAAAATCAGCTGATGACATTAATCCAAACAGCACACAGTGAATGACTGCAACAAACCAAGCTGCCAGCTGGTATAAACATAACAAACAGGAAAAATGACCGGGTGGACACAGATTTGGGCCTACCTTGTCATGCCCACCAGCTAACATTTCAGTGTCTGGTACTCATATGTATTCAGGGTGATCTTGCCTTTTATAAATGAAGGATAGTCAACAGTTGTCAAGGCAATTTGCAATTCTATGCCTGTGACCAGGCTTAGTGGGAAATACGCTTTTAGCTCCTGCCCTTCCTCCAAAACAGCTGAGCTGTAGCAGAAGGTGGCTTTACGGTGCTTTATACATAAAATAAGAATAAATTGTCAAATACCTCTTGGCCTTTCAGACCAGCACCATAGCATTACAGCACACCAACATTCTTGCTAATCCAGGATTCATATGCCCGCTATTTCATATCCCATACTGTGTGCTAGAATTTATGTTTACAGTGCAGCCAATGATTACCTAATCTAAACTATTCTTTTTACTTTAACCATAAGATCACACTTTTCCTCTGCCAGCAGTCTATTATACAGCATCTCTTTCTAATGAAGAAATATTGTAATTTCCTACAACAGAAATAAACAAACAAAAATAGATTTGCATACTCATTTTAGATAAACACACATAATGAAATACTAAAATGAACTTTTCTGAAAATCTACAGACCTCTTGGCTCTGCAAAATGTAGGTAGTAATCTCACAAGGACAGACTTCCTAATAATTTCTGATGATTTACATTCATAGTTGGGTCAGAACAGGATGTATAGAGACAATAAAAAATCTTCTTGCTATAGAACACAATGCAAATTGGGCAGCAAATATTATGTATGCTGATATATAAGCAGATGGAGACTTTCTAGAGTTTAATAATTCCCATTTTAAAAGCTGTTGTCATCATTTATATTTCAGTAGCATTTAAAAACCATGGCTAGGATTGCGCTGAGCAAAATGGAAAGCAAACAGAGCTGGCAGACCAAACAGTCAAGCCAATGACTGGAAAGGGAAATGCAAAACATTGCCCACGGATGGTCAGTTTTAGAATCAAGAGCTCTGAATATCCAGTTCAAGTCCACCTACAGCAAGTGTTGTGAGTTACTATGGGCACAGACAGCCACTTGGATGAAAAAGATGGCTTGCCTTCAGAAATTACTGTAAAGCTGAATTCCACTCTCAGGTATACTGGTGCATATGAGGGAAATTCTACTGTGTCAGTGAAGCTACTTCATATTTATACCGATTAAAATTAGAGCAGATGATGGGCCGTAATCCACTGTCTGGTTTATAATAGCTCAGAGATTCACATGGAAATGTTATGTATCTTTACTATAACAACCCTAATAACCATCCTCTTGAATAAAGAAAAATCAGCTGATGACATTAATCCAAACAGCACACAGTGAATGACTGCAACAAACCAAGCTGCCAGCTGGTATAAACATAACAAACAGGAAAAATGACCGGGTGGACACAGATTTGGGCCTACCTTGTCATGCCCACCAGCTAACATTTCAGTGTCTGGTACTGATATGTATTCAGGGTGATCTTGCCTTTTATAAATGAAGGATAGTCAACAGTTGTCAAGGCAATTTGCAATTCTATGCCTGTGACCAGGCTTAGTGGGAAATACGCTTTTAGCTCCTGCCCTTCCTCCAAAACAGCTGAGCTGTAGCAGAAGGTGGCTTTACGGTGCTTGGCTATGTCCTAGTGCAGGGGAAGGCACTCAGTTTTTGCGCCTAACCAAACACTTCCTTCCTGCTCCGAGTCAATAGCTTCAGCCAGGAGGAGCTGGGCCCGTCACAGACTTCTACTGAAAGACTATGGACATCACTGCTTATGGCTATTATCCACAATTCAACCCCCAAGATTGATTCCAATCTAGGATTCATATCTCAACATAAAAATATATATTCGATCCACACAGAAATAACATCTATTCAAACTATACCTACAGACCAATAATACATAGATCCTTTCTTCCTCAGCTTACATGACAATTAAATCTTCACTAATTGTCAAGGTATTTGGGTTTAAAAAAAAAAAGTCTCTTTTTTTTTTCCTGAAATTGAGCTATGGGGTTGAATATTACAGAGTCTTTCTTTGGCTTGTCAAGATAATTTTGTGTTTACCACATTAAAACTGGCTCTTTCTCAACACTGGTTTAACCTAGTTTTTTTCCCCACTATGCTATGTCTTTTTTTGATAAAGATAATGAAAGAACAAATACAAATAACCAGTCATTTAAAATAGTAATGTATAGTAATACCTCTTTCAGGCAACCTCAGAACATCTGTCAGAATTTCAATCAGATATTATAGTAGAAAAATAAGTATTGCTATGAGTAATGATAAACACAGTAACTCACACTATTTTTACTGTTGAAGGACAAACTCTTTGCTATGGTAAACCAAGCCGATCTCATACCAGTGATACAATTTGATGTGTTGATATGCTAAGTCTGACAATTCCTACATAAAATAAAGTTGAAGAGGAATATATTTTTATTAAATGTGACAGATACAATGGTGTCAAGTAGCTCAGTGCAGAAAAACAAGACATTATCATAAAGTTTAGATGGACAACTGCATTAACATTCAAGTAAATTTGACTCACAGAGGCAACAGCATTCTCATCTCTGGGGAACTGAAATGTTTTCTTATGGCTATCAGAAATATAAACTGCCATAACAGGCACAGCCTATGCCTGGACTAGGAGACTGTCAAAAAAGGTTGACATTAGCATATGCCATTTCAAAACCCAAACAGCATTGTAAAGTGCATATTTCTATATATCTTTGCACTTGCTAGCTTTCGTCCAAAATATTCCCACATATTTGCATATATAGTAATTTGCATATACTGTTTGCAGTAAGACCTATGGCATTAAAGTGACCAGCTACATACATGGGACAGGATGCCTGGATCTCTGAACCCTGCTTCTACTCCAGAATTAGCGCTCTAATTAGGCAGGCTACAAAGAAGGAATTTAGAAACACTGCACAGCCATGTGTCTAGGAAAAGCAAAGTTTAACTAGGATTGAAACTGGCAAGGGACATCAAGGGCAACAAGAATAGCTTCTACACTAAATAAGCAAGGAAAAGTCCGGACAAGAAAAATGTGGGCTCACTGCCAAACACGGTGGATGTAGCACGCCCTGGCTACAAAGAAGGCCTACAGCACCTTGGGCTGCTTTAAAAGGACCATAGCCAGTAGATCAAAGTGAGTACTTTTATCCAATACTCATTAGACTACATCTAGCACACTGCATCCAGTACTGTGCCCCCAGTACAAGAAAAACAGTGACAAACTGCAGCAACTTCAGTGAAAGCATGTAAGCACTGATGAGTTATTCTATGGGCAATTAGGAGAAATTTCAGGATTGGTAGCCCTTGTCCTCATGTGAGATTTCAGCTTCCCAGACATCAACTGGGAATATCATACTGCTGTGACGAGCAGGTCTTGGAAATTCTTGAAGTTTGTAGGAGATAACTTCTTGTCACAGCTATTCAGTGAGCCAACTAGGAAAGATGCCCTCCTAGGCTTGCTATTTGTGAATAGAGAAGGACTCACGGGGGACGTGAGTGTCTTGGCCACATGATCATGAAATGGTTGAGTTTAAAATTTTCAGTGTAATGAGAAAAAAGGACAGCAGAGTTGCTACCCTGGACTTCAGGAGAGCAAACTTTAAGCTATTCAGGGAGCTATTTAGCAGAGTACCCTGGGAATCTGCTTTTGAGGGCTTAGGAGTCCACAAGTACTGGTCAGTCTTTAAGAACCACCTTTCAGAAGCACAGGAGCAGGCAATTCCACTGTGTCATAAGTCAAGCAACCAGGGCAGAAGACCAGCTTGGCTGAACAGGGAACTCCTCGTGGAGCTCAAGAGGAAAAAGAAACTGTATGATCTCTGGAAGCAAGGTCAGGTTTCGCCAGAAGAGTACAGAGCTGTGGTTCATTTATGCAGGGAGAAGACACGAAAGGCCAAAGCTCAATTAGAGTTGAAACTG
>NW_008796041.1:4817656-4818383 GCF_000699145.1 Aptenodytes forsteri | reverse complement strand
TCATCTACCAAAGGTCTTGGGAGTCTGGGGAGGTCCCTGCTGACTGGAGGCTAGCCAACGTTATTCCCATTTACAAAAAGGACCCAGGGAACTACAGACCTGTTAGTCTAACCTCAGTTCCTAGAAAAAATTATGGAGAAGATCATACTGAGTACTACTGAAAGGCATTTAAAGAATAACGTAATCATCAGGCACAGTCAACATGGGTTCACAAAGGGAAAGTCCTGTTTAACTAATTTGATATCCTTCTATGATAAGGTCACCCACCTAGTGGATGAAGAGAAGGTGGTGGATGTAGTTTTCCTGGATTTTAGTAAGGCTTTTGATACTGTCCCTCACAGCGCCCTTCTGGACAAGTTGTCCAACTGTGGGATGAGCAGGTTCATGGTGTGCTGGGTGAAGAACTGGCTGAAGGGCACAGCTTGAAGGGTTGTAGTGAATGGGGCTACACCTGGCTGGTAACCGGTCACCAGCAGTGTTCCTCAGAGTTCAATTCTAGGTCCAGTTCTGTTCAATATATTTATGAATGATCTGGATACAGGAGTTGAATGCACCATTAGCAGATTTGCTGATGATACCAAACTGGGAGGTGCTGTTGACTCTCTTGAGGGACAAGAGGCCTTGCAGAGGGATCTAGATAGACTGGAGCATTGATCAATAATTAATGGGATGAAATTTAACAAGTCCAAATGCTGGATTCTGCACCTAGGATGGAGTAACACCGGGC
>NW_008796041.1:4811017-4817479 GCF_000699145.1 Aptenodytes forsteri | reverse complement strand
GTGCAGTTCTGGGCCCCACAATTTAAGAAGGATGTGAAGGTCCTTGAATGCGTCTGGAGGAGGGCAACAAAGCTGGTGAAAGGGCTGGAAGGAATGTCTTATGAGGAGCAGCTAAGGACTTTCAGCTTGTCTAGTTTGGAGAAAAGGAGGCTGAGGGGCGACCTCATTGCTCTCTACAGCTTCCTGAGGAGGGGAAGTGGAGAGGGAGGTGCTGAGCTCTTCTCCCTGGGATCCAGTGACAGGACTCGTGGGAATGGTTCAAGGCTGCGCCAGGGGAGGTTTAGACTAGACATTAGGAAGCATTTCTTTACCAAGAAGGTGGTCAAACACTGACAGTCTTCCTATAAAGGTGGCCAATGCCCCAAGCCTGTCAGTGTTTAAGAGGCATTTGGACAACGCCCTTAATAACATGCCTTAACTTGGTCAGCCTTCAATTGGTCAGGCAGTTGGACTAGATGATCGTTGTAGGTCCCTTCCAACTGAAATAGTCTGTTCTATTCTAAAAGGTAACCAGGATGGTTAGAGGCTAGAGCAACTCCCTTGCAAGGAGAAGATGAGGGAAAGAGGTTTGTTCAGCCTGGAGAAGACTACTTCAGGGGACCCTAACAGAAGCCTAACAGTACTTACGAGGGGGTCATCAGGAAGACGGAGCCAGGCATTTCAGAGTGGTGCCCAGTGGGAGGACAAGATACCACACACATAAATTTAAACTGAATATAAGGAAAAACTGTTTTCACCATGAGGACTTTCAAGCATTGGAACAGGTTGCCCACAGACATTATGCAGTCTCCATTCTTGGACGCTTTCAAGACTAGATGGGATAAAGTCCTGAGCGACCTGGTCTGATCCACTGTCTCTGCTTTGAATAGGAGGTTGGACTAGATAACCTACTGACATCCCTTCTAACTTCAGTCGTTCTGTGTCTGCAATTTAAATGTCTGCATTTGAGCTAGTTGTCTAAGATCCCATTACAGTCAGTGGAGATCTAGTCAATACTGTCAATGGAGTTTAGTCAATAATTCATATGACCAAATGTTGATGAATCACATCACTTCATTAACTATATTGATTAGCTCACTGTTGAGTAAAGTTAACCTTCATGGACTTGACCAGCTGTAGCTGCCTACATCATATACACAGTCATATGAGCTCCACCCATTAGGTTTAAAATACAGTTTCCAAACACAAGTCTTCCCACTCTAAAAAAAACAAATTCTTTGAAGTGTCAGAACCCTGAAAGTACACACTTTATTTCATCAGAAAAAGTCCAGCCAGCCCTAGGAACAATTTTTGGTATGGATTTACTTAGAGGAGTAAGGGAGCTAACGTTCTGCCATTAGCAATGCCTGTTACAATGTATGCACTAAGGGTCTGACAAGAAGATCAGATCAAAGAGTAGGCTCCCATCCCTTTCGGCCCATCTTTGATGTCCCTAACTATCAGTGACACTAGCTGGAAGCGTCAGGGCCCTGAGCACACCAACAGGCTCCAGTCACCCTGCCCAGTTTTAAACTATCTTTGTCTGTAAACCTTCTCTTCCCCGGCCACAAGTTTAGGTACTTGGGTTAAAGGTCTGCTCTGATATGGCATAGCTGTGTAACCCTGGATAAGATTTCTACAAAAAGAGCTAAGCTGTGGGAAAATTGCTGTGAGAAGCTCCAACTGGGGCGTCTACTCATGTAGCCTCCACCCATTGGCTTGGGTGCTGCACTGAAGCCTCTGCCCTGTTGTAGATACACTGTGCTTTGGTTGTACCTTGTTAATGTTGATCCTGCCTTGCTGACTTGACTTCTTGGCTCAACCTCAAATCTGCCTTATGACTACAGACTTCATTGGCAATCACCAACCAAACTGTTGGCTGAACTTTGTTACTGTCACCAAACCTGCTCTGCTTGTCCTGTTCAGATACCTTGGGACTGCATGCCTCATCAATGAGGTCACTCTCTTGCTGTCACCCTCAGCTCCCTTGCTGAGGAGGTCATGCTGACTGCTGACAGCAGTAGACAGCAAATGATTCAGTAGCATCACTGCTAATACAAATGGAATCGTAAATGATAAATGTACATTAGGACTGACTCAGACTCTTGGACATCTTGTTGATCTATTCAGATTCAGCAATCCATGGAGCCATAGGTCAAGTGCTACTTCAAAATTTATGCCTTCAGAATGCTCTTTAATAGTACTACTGCTTCAAGATGCCATTCCTCCAAATTCTATTTTTTTCTCCTCCTTGCAATAATATGCATAGACTAAAAGCATGTTTAATGTATTTGCTTATAAGAAACATGCTGTGATGTCTTCAAATATAACTCCCCCTCCCCTCAAATAAAATAAAAATCTAATTGCAACTTTAGGAAAGCTTGAGACAAGATCCAAAAAGTACTGAGCAATCATCCAAAAATTCCAGTGATATACTTTCTTTTTTTACTTTAGCAATTATGGGTATGTGACTAAAGTTTCTAATCATAAATTATATATTTTCAAAGGTTCTCCATCTATGCACTAAATCATTGCACATAGAAACAGAGCAGTACCATGAAAAAACAGCATGCATCACTTCAAGTAATTGTACCACATTAGCCACCTTCCTAAAAGATTTCATTCATCATAATGGTCTTTACTCAGGAAGAATGAAATTCGTCACCTACATTCCTAATAAGCTTTCTCTTTCTTTTTGAATAGCTCAATCAAGTGGACTGAGCTCCTTATAGGATAAGTCACTCCTTCAAAGGAGTGAAATGTAGCAGCATCCTACCCATAAGCAGAAGGCTGAAGTAGATCGGATTACTCATGAGAAAGTTTATTACTTGCAAGACTAAGGCTTGAATTGTTAGTTTCCAAAATTTCCTGAAAATTGTTGTAATTTTGGAAATGTAACATTCAGGGTTCTAGTGCCATACTTTTGAACGTATCTGGAAATAACTAGAGCCAAAGTTTCTCACTTACCTAATCAGTTTAGAGAATGAAGCTCTGATATCCGAAATGCCACTATGAAAGTATATCCCTGGAGACAGAATGTAAGCACTTAAACCAGTATTTAGTTCTGCTTCTGTTAGTTCTCGAGACTGACTTGTTTCAGTCACATCCTGTCAGACAATACTATCTACTAAAACCGAGAAACATATTTCTATCGGTTAGGACAGTTGCTACGTGATGCTGATTGACCAATGCTAGCCTCTCTGAAATCAGAGTCATTTCCAGCAACTCCTGAGAAGTAAATCAAGGAAAATGACATTTATATTACTTATTTGATTAATTTTGAGACTCCTTTGTTCTAAGGGACATCACTGAGACTTTCAAAATTTACCTCAGCTGCCTCTCAAATAGACATGAGGAATACATTTTTAATAGCCTGAAGAGCTTCAGCTGCATGACAAAAGTAAAATACATTATTTCTGGTCTACAAATGTCTTGCTCTTTTGCTACAGTTCAGCTGACTAACAGAGTTTATCTTACAGTGTTTTGTAATCATCCTTTTTTTCCTGGTTTAGAGCTTTAATGTCTCCAAAAGGGGCTTAGATCGGTAGAAGTCAACAATAGAAATTCCTGATCAATCAGAACTAGATGAAGAAAATACATGACACTTGGGGTCGCAGAAATCTAATCCACTATCACTCTTAATTGGGTAACATCATACCATTTATTTTTACTAATAATCTGTCCATGGAAGTTCTATCACTTGTAGTCATACAAGGAATCTCCACAATCAACCATATTACTCCTATCACACTCTCAAATGCCTTGCCAAACCAAAATTCTCCCTAATTCCTTCCCTTATCTCACCTTCCAAGTTACTTCAACAGGCTTTATAGGACTGTGCTGACAGCCTGTCACACGAGTAGGTGCTGCGGGACTCCTGCATGGACAAAGTGCATCGCCTTCTCATGGGCCAATGAATGGAGAAGAAATTACTTGCTCTGTGCCTTCCCTTTCCTTTCTTACACATCTCAATAATTTAAACACATCTGTCTAGTTTAGAAGCTGTTGGTGCCATGACTTTTCCACCTGTAATGAAGACTGAAGGGCACTGCAAAAGTTAAGTAAAGGCAGTGTTTTCCTGATGAGCACCCTCCATATAGCACTCACAGACTGACATTTCCCTTCTAGTAGCTTGTTGTGGGAAGGAGTTTTAAAAAACTGGATAGTGTGAGGGAAGACTGTCCTCAAGAATTGCTTGCAGCAACTTCGTAACCTATAAACTCCATGGACACCAGGGGAAAAGCATGATTAATTGAATTGATCAATTTATGACTGATCACTGAAATCCACTCCTGTGACTGACAATCTGCATGTCTATCTATCTTTATCTTTGTAGGTCATGCACAATTCAAACATACTGCTTTCACTTTCCTCCTTGAAATTATGTTAGAGTGTTCATTTGGGGTCTGAATCAAAACATTATAAAAATGGACCTCCTGTATTCTTTCCTTCTATGCACTGCAAGGTCTTATTTGATTTTATTCTGCTCGTATATAGATAAAGCCTTCAACATTAAGCATCCAAGCACTTAACAGATCAGACTCCTGGCCTTTTTGACTGAACAAGGAAACAATTTCACCAAAATTAAAAAGAACTAGCAATAAGGTAAGGTAACGATTTAGAGTCTTCATTGGAAACTAAATGGCTTACAAAACGTACATATAAATCTTTGAATGAATCATTTGCAATGAATCTTTGCACTTCCCTACATTTACCCCATCAAATACAAGAGTCTGCCATGTATGCTAACCATCATAAACCCCAACCTTTAAAAGAGAATATGCAAAAAAAGACACCATCTGCAGATACATAAGGAAGTGATATACAGTATGAATCTATGCATTTGAATCTCTGTATACATCCATTATTTCTTATGATGCTAAGAATAGATAGCATAGAGACTGAAGCCCCAAACTAAATAATGACACAGATAATTTTAAGAGCCCTCCTTTTTAATACTTTCATAGAAATAATTCTATCTACCATATTCTACCATGCTGAAGCACTAGCTTCAGGTTTGGTACATTCAGGAGAAAAAGCATATAACTGCAAGGAAATACACTTATGTTAACAACTGATCTTATTACTTTTTATTACATTAACTTGCAAATAGTCATCTTTCTGTCAGCACCTTCTTCTTTCCACTTGTCTAGTTTCATTTCTCTTAATGTTTTAAAAAATGGATCTTAGTTTTTGGTAATTAAATAAAATGAGATGTTCACATGTTTAACTTTACTATCAAGTGGAAAATAGGCAATAACTACTTTAGAATGGCTGCAAATAAAAGGTGGAGAGAAAATGATACTATAGCAGTAGTAGTGTTTTGAACACAAAATTCAAGATGTATCACTTCTCAGACAGATTCATTGCAACAGTCTTGAAGTCAAGTGCAGAGAAGTAAATGATGCCAAGGAAACAGCAGATAAGATCTGTCAACAGAAATAAATATTTTTATCTGAACAGAAATTGTACATGAAAGGTACGTTCAAAAATGTGAAAGGACTTAGAAGGCGTACCAGGGAAATGACTAGTTTTTAACAACTAGTACCTGACCCTACTTTATCAGCAAATACATATTTTGTACTTAGAAATTCAAAGTATGACCTTCTTAAAACAGTCTACTGGCATTCCTTTTCCTTTTTATTGAAGGAGTTGCGTAAGTAAGATTCTAACACATGAAGAGAGGAACCTGTGCAGAGGAAACTGATATGCCATTGCAAGGACACCTTGATCTCTCCTGGTTTCTATTACAGGCATACGAAGTTTAGTACTGAAAGGAATTAAATGCTTTTCAATGCATTTTTCAATGATTCCTCACAGACAATGAAGCCACTTTTTATACAGTGTATGTAAGCAACAGGAAACTACCTAAAACAGGTATTAATACCCTGCAATACACACAGAATTAATCCAAGTCATAAGGACAGAATTAATCAATTGGAATGAAGCAAACTGAGGGAAAAAGCCATCCAAGTGCTGCAATCACTAGCATAGCTTCAGAGTTCAGAAAGAAAATTAGCGTAAATTTTTCTAGACATGCTCTAAAAATTATATCCTGCATGCTGATGAAGACCCAAACATTTCACCCTGATTCCTGCTATAATAGAGCAGTAATTATTTGCTACTGATTATGAATAACACACAGAAAAAGTGGGATTTATAATATCTGCTCTAGTAGAATTTCACTCTAGTCATGATACATCAATTCTGATGTCATATCCCTGGATTTAAAAAGCAAATGACTATTTATTTTTGAATAGCAAGTTTAGATTAAAAAATACAGATGATGTGCTTGTAGAAATTTATTAGTTATTGTTGTGGTTTAACCTCAGTCGGCAACTGAGTATCACACAGCTGCTCACTCACTCCCCCCCCCCAGGCCCCCAGTGGGATGGGGGAGAGAATTGAAAGAGCACAAGTGAGGAAAAACTTGTGGGTTGAGATAAAAACAGTTTAATAATTGAAACAAAATAATAATAATAA
>NW_008796041.1:4803993-4811005 GCF_000699145.1 Aptenodytes forsteri | reverse complement strand
TAATACACAGAGCAAGTGATGCACAGTGCAATTGCTCACCACCCGCTGACCGATGCCCAGCCAGTCCCCGAGCAGCGGCCCCCCCGGCCAGCTTTCCCCAGTTTATGTACTGAGCATGACATCACATGGTATGGAATGTCCCTTTGGCCAGTTGGGGTCAGCTGTCCTGGCTGTGCCCCCTCCCAGCTTCTTGTGCACCTCCAGCCTTCTCAGTCGGTAGAGCATGGGAAGCTGAAAAGTCCTTGACTAGTGTAAGCACTGCTCAGCAACAACTAAAACATCAGTGTGTTATCAACTTTGTTCTCATCCTAAATCCAAAACACAGCCCTGTACCAGCTACTAGGAAGGAAATTAACTCTATCCCTGCCGAAACCAGGACAATTATATATGGACAAGTCATCCAAACAAAACATTATTTAAGAGCATGAAACTCCTCATAAATCCTATTAGAACATAGGGATTAACTGTTTTCACATACATGGAGGTTCAGAAAATAGATCATTACTGAATAAATTTTCATTTCAGCATACTTCAAAGGTCTGTAAGTTGCAAGGTGTTTAAGGCCCCGTATTTTACAGTATCCATATACTATTTCAAGATGCAACAATAAAAGTTCTGCAACTGGAAAATCAGTTACTAACTAATGAAGTTACCTAATTAACCCTGCATTTCTTTCTCCCCCACTGCCTTGGAGCAAAAAGAGACACTAAAAAAATGAAAATCTTCAATGTAAAAGTTGACAAGAGGAAGGAGCCCCATGGTTAATAAAAGAAAATAGCATAGCTTCAATTATAAACAACAACTCTTTCAGCACATATGGAGAGGAAGTTGATTTTGGAGGAGGAGAAAGTAGAAAGTGGTGTTTAGCTGAACTGATGCGATTATAAATATTCCAGACATACAGATCAGGTGCAAAATTCAACTCCTGGAACATCGTGTGAAATTTTAACTTGGATTCTGTTCTAACCCTTTCCTCCCTCCAAAACAGTATCTCTACCTTTTACTGTTAAACCTGTTAATATAACTTGGAGAAGTCAATATACACCTGCCATGGAGAAGATCTGCTAGGACACATATTTTGTAGAGATATCGTAGTAATTGGAAATCTGCACTTTATACCTTTGGCTACAACCACTGTCTGTGTGAAGTCCACTGATGTACAGTGACTAATGGCCAGTTTAAGGTTAGTACTCCTTGGAGTGGACTAATCAGGTTTTCCTCTGGACCCCATCGACTTCAAAAACATTTATAAGTTAATAATTGTGTTTACAGCAAAGTGCTTCACCGCATCCTGCCAGCATGGTGCTGTAAGACACAATGCATGTGTGTTCCGTGCCCTTGAGTATGGTATGAGAATTAGGGGAGGCATGGGGCAAAAGGCATGCTTGAATACTTGCGACAGCCTGGGTTGTATTAGTTAAGAGCATAGCTAGCAGGTTGAGGGGGGCGATTATTCCCCTGTACTCAGTACTGGTGTGTCTGTGAGACTGTACTGTGAGAGTGCTGTGTCCAGTTCTGGGCTCCCCAGTACAAGAGACACATGGAAATACTGGAGCAAGTCCAGCAAAGGGTTATGAAGATGATTAAGGGACTGGAGCATCACTCATACAAGGAGAAGCTGAGAGAGCTGGAACTGGAGAAGAGGAGCCAGGAGAAAAGGCAGCTCAGGGAAGTCTTCTCAATGTGTGTAAATAGCTGATGCGAGAGTGAAAAGAAGACGAAGCCAGAGTCTTCTCAGTGGTATCCAATGAATGGACAAAAATTCAGATGGGCATAAACTCAAATACCAGACATTCCATTTAAACATAAGAAAATACTTAAAAAAAAAAAAAAAAACACCTCAATCTTTGGAAACATTCAAAACCTGACTGGTCCTGAGAAACCTGCTCCAATTGACCCTGCTTTGGGGCGGGAGCTGGTCTAGATGATCTGTTCTGTGATTCATAGGTGGAGGGAGCTTTTCTCTGCCCAATACAGATACTAAACATAGTTACAACATCAAATGTATCTACATTTCATCCTGGAAAGACAACCAGGAGCAAACTCAAATGTGCCCAAGGAAATCACCAGGGAAAGTCCATCATGCCTCAGACCAACACCTGGAACAAGCCAATTCACCATGTGCTAAAGCCAAACTGTTCTTGATTCCAGTTACCAATAGCATATAGAAGAAAGGAGGGGGAAGGAAGAGCATGAATTTCATTGAAGCCTCCAATTATGACTGTAACTAACTATAACACATTATGGATTCAAATAAAAGTTCCTTTAGCTTCACTGTGCATTACGCCTCGTGAAAAAGCATTGACCAGATTTGCCATTTGAAGGTTGACAGAGCACTAACACAATCCTTACAGGTTTGGAGAAAAAGCAGCACACCTAAAATACTTCAAAGGATGCCAAATCAAATGAGAGATTATGTTTTGATCAGGAGATCCTGATCTGTGATTCATAGGTGCTATGAATCTGCTGATAGGTGATATAGAACAAAAATGGCAGCACTCTTTCTCTTTAGAGATCTGGGATAATAGTGTAATTGAGTCCCAGCTATACAGGGCGCACGACTTTAAAAATTCACTATGCAGCACAATACAAGTGTTCTTGGCTCAGACATGATTCAGGACAAAACAGAAGCGCATTGTAGGTCAGCACAAAGGTGTACGTACAGAAGCCTGCAAAAGAGGTAGTTCTATTTTACTTGTTCTGTAGTGAGTACAAAGCCTACACTTTCACAGTCTTACAAATGTCATACTGTGACATCAACCTTGAGCCACCTTAAGTAGAGTCAAAATTGAATTTCTTTTTGAAAAAATCTAAACCAAAACTTTGTTTTCATCAGAATTCTTGCCTTTCTATAGTTAAAATTAAGTATTACAAAAATGCAAATACTTTTAGAGATAGTGCTGGAACTTTAATTCAATGTCCAGTTCTGACTGTAAAAGGAAAGTGGAAAACAACTCTATTACGAGACACTAAAAACACTTGCTAGAAAGTAAAGCATGTTGAAATTTTACTGGTTTAGCCAGTTTTCAGTGTAAAATAGACTTTTGATCAAACAAAATATTTAGTGCATATTTCAATACAAAAACATTTAAGAAACATTTTTTTTTTCCTACTGTAATTCAAAAGCAAGAAGAGAGCACCTGAAGTTGGGTATGTGCTCAGGCTGGTTTTTATGTAATATGTCAGAGTTCAATGTTTCAGTGGAAACTTCAGCTGAATTTCTGTGGGAAAATAATATTTATATAGAAATTTAAGGGTTGGTGTGTTGGTTTGGGTGAGGAGTGGGGAGGGTGAGGTGTATCTGACAGCTTTCCCAGACAGTAAAGGACTTAGCATCATGCTCTAAATGTACAAAGAGATAGTTACTAACTAGTATCTTGAAGACAGTAGTTACAAAAGAGTTTGTCAGCATTCAGAAAGAAATATGTATCTATGTTTCTCATGATCAGGGGGATGGAACACTTCTATGAAGAAAGGCTGAGAGAGTTGGGGTTGTTCAGCCTAGAGAAGAGAAGGCTTTGGGGAGACCTTCTTGCAGCCTATCAGTACTTAAAGGGGGCTTATAAAAAAGCACCAAATTTTTTAGCAGGGTCTGTTGCGACAGGACAAGGGGGAATGGCTTTAAACTAAAGGGGGGTAGATTTAGACCAGATATAAGGAAGAAATTTTTTATGCTGAGTGTGGTGAAACACTGGCACAGGTTGCCAGATGACCTTTAGAGGTCCCTTCCAACCCAAACTATTCTATGATTATATAGAAGAGAAGATACAAAACTTAAGATCAATTACAAAAGTGACACTTCAAAAAAATTCAGAAATTTGTACTGACAGCTACTGATGAGGATCAGAGTTATGTCATCATCTTCAATGTACTCCTGTATTTGCAAACATGTGCAATTACGAGTGAATGCCATTGTAAAACAAAACAAACAAACAAATCACAATATACTCCTGGATAGGTCAGGAAAACGTTCAGAAATCTCAAAAAAAATTTGAAAGATTGTAAATACATCTGCAGGTTTTAGCCCAATTATTCTGGTAACTGCTAGGACACAAAATCTCCTCAAAAAAGTAGCTACATTCATTAAAATAATAAATTTAAGGACAAGATTTCTTATGCTCAATTTCTAATTTCTGTACATGATAACTGGACTGTTTCCAATGTGAAGGCTGTTTGCTAAAGAAAAAAAATAAAAAAAACACAAACCCAAAAGATTACTAACCTAGAAATGCTAAAAACAGAAGACCACCATATGGTCTTTCAAATCTTGTCCTTAGAAGCCTAGGTTACCTCACTGTCTGAGTAGTTTCATTAATCTCTAAAACACAGATGGAAAACTAACATACCTCATCACTCTTTCAACATCAGTCCATGACCTCCTGCTTCAAATGCTGCTAGACAGCATCTCAAACAGCTTACTGGCATGAATCTAATCTCCTTTCCACAACTATATAATGGCTTAGGTTCCCCTCAACCTCCATCCTTACTCTTAGTAATACTGGAGAAATCAATTTAATACACAAATAATATTAAATCTAAAGCCAGGTTTGTTCTCATTCTGGTCCACTGAACCATATGCAATTCAGAAATATTAAAAATAATTACTGGCCACTGTCATTTTAAATGACACTTACATTCTTTCCATTACTCAGAGAAAAGTACTATTATGTAGCATACAAAACAGGAATCAGAAAAGTGCCCCATCTTGCTCATTTCTTCTCTTTCTTTACATCCCAAGGTTTAATTAATTATTTTTACTGCTGGTCACACTTCATGCAAGCAGTTAAAATTAATTGCAAAATGCCTTTGATTACACTTGTGCAATCCCATTAAATTTAAAATCACCACACAGCAGTGGCAAACAAGTGATTTTTAGACCTGCTTTGTGCAAAATGTTGACCTTTCTTTACTAACGTACTGTCATGGTGTGGCGAACATTAGCCTTTTGGTCAGCAAAAGCATGACATGAAATTTTAAACATATGCAGTAACTGGAACTTATTAACTGCTGTAACAACATGAACAGTTTCATTCTGCAAGAAATAAGATCACAAAATGAATGCAAATGTTTACATTTACAATAGACTGTCCTTTCAGAATTTTATTAAATACTCAAATATCTATCTGTCCTAGTAATCCAACTATTACATTAAAAAACATCCAGTGAAAAATATTTTGTTTTCAGATATATAAAAGCCTCAGAGATATTTGGGAAAAAAAAAAGCTATTGCAGCATTTGTTCCTAGGAAGAGTACCCACTCTTCATATTGCTGGAATGGGGGGTGGGGTGGGGTGGGGAATTAATTTGAAGCTCCCCCTATAACGAATCTATCAGAAGACCAAAACCATGTTCTGATAAAAAGGTAAATGCTTTATATTTTTAGGATCACAGGAGTTTTGACAGTGTCTGCACATATCATTAATGTGATCAGATAGTAAGTAATGTCTTACTAAGGAATCTCAGCTGGGCACCGAAAAAAAATTGAGGCACTTAACATCCATTAGATATTGTCTGTTTACTTAACAAAATCTGGAAGTGGGTCAAAATGTTTTAGACTCATTGGGTCTTATCTTGAAATTAACTAAATCTCACAGTAATATTTAAAGTCTGTAAATTAGGCATTTTTGTTTCTCAAAAAAACATGAACAAAAATGTAGTATTTTGTAATGTAAAAGAAAAAATAAAATATCTTTATTGCAATAAAGTCTCTTTAAAATGTTATTATAAAGTTCACCAGAAAATTTCAAACTTAGAAACAATTAATACCAGCTTAGCTTTCAGAAGACTTCTTCCTCATTTAATAACGGGACTCCAACCAAATTTCTAATAAAATAATAGAGAAGAAAACCATCTGGCTCAAGGCCAGGTCAGTAATCTTCCTGATTATCTGTTTTAGATTTGTGACTAGCTTGTGATTAGCTTGACCCTCGCTAATACACTAGTCTATAAACCGTCTGATTTCCTAATGACACAGGAAAAAAAGTAAACCGCACACAAAAATCAACATTGAAAGCTCTGCGTTAATCGTTCACCTAAACATTTTATGTTTCAAAGGTGCAAAGACATCCAGAGATGGAGTAAGTGTATATAGGTAAAGAAATCATTGTATATGAATTCCAACTGGATGAGGAAAATAGCCAGCTAGACAGGAACTGCAGCAGTGCTGCAGTAGACATCTCTTTGGATTTCACACCATCAATGGCTATTACCAACATTAATAAAAGCCATCTGGCCTTGCACAGCTTTATGTCTATATCTCATTTTTTGTTTCAACGGTATTTATCCATCCTTGGAGTTCTTCCTTCTGAGAAGCAATTTGGAAACTTTTAAAGGCCTAAATAAAGAAAATGAACAGCAGGCAATTAATCATGGTAATAATGCTTCCAAAGGTCACGCTATTACTTTGAGCAATGATACCAATATTTCACTCCTTCCTCGAATTTAATTCCGGGGGGGGGGGGGAAACGGCCAGGAATCCTTAATTTTATGGTCATAACTACTGGAAAGAAAAATTAACAAGAATGCATTCTTGTAGCTAATGCCTTGACTAGTAAACCTGGAGATCTAAGAAGCCTTCCTTTCAAGTAATGTCCCAAGATCATCACATTCAGAAGTAACCATCAAAACCTGACTGCCAAAAAATAAAAACGCATTAGTGTATAACTTGCTTTGGATGAAGCAGCGCTACTGAAATGCAAGATGTCTGTTCAGAGAAACTTGTGAGAAAGTAAGGATGTCTTCATTTCCCTCTACAGTGACAAGGAATTCAAACAAAACCATCACAGGACATCTATTAATTAGCTTATCTGGATGCAGTGGCTTACTCTTGGCTTCACTTCCTCTGTTGCAACTCAAAGAGTGCAAACTCATGGGGTCTTGGAGAAGACCGGGAGACAAGAAGCTTGGCTGTAGCATCCCAGTAACAGCCCTGATCTGAGGATGAGAGTCCTTAAATCACATGTCTATTTGCAGACCTGTATTTTGCATATAATATTATTGGAGAGCAAATAAA
>NW_008796041.1:4778287-4803965 GCF_000699145.1 Aptenodytes forsteri | reverse complement strand
TTATTATTACACAAAGTAGCCATAGCTGATATGTTTAATGCCAAACACTACTGCTTCTGGGTGAACTATTCCCAAAGACATGCCAAAATCAGATCCCAAAAGGGGTTTCATCTAATGTCTGGACTCCAAAGGGATTTAAACAGAAGCTAGACATTGCTCAAAAGAAATGGCTCAAGCCATGTGCAAAAGACAGACATTCAGGCCTCTGGAGAATCATCAGGTCAAAGTAGGGTTTTTTGGAACACCACTTTCGCTGAGGCATCAGAAAAGGACAGAAGCTCCTAACATACTTACAAGTACTGTAGACAACTCAAGTCTCTGTCTTTAAGCATTTAAATACCTCTGCAAATATGAATACCAGAAGCCTAACTCTGTTGATGAAGCTTAAACTCTTCAGCCTTATTTCAAAGGTGAATTCAGGCACTAATTTTTTTTTTTTAATATTTATCTGTGTTCAGTTTTGACTAAATCATCCATCAAAGGGTCATTCCATATTAGCCCATCCATTCTGTATATATACAATATAGGTGTTTTACAGGAAAAATGGAAAAGGTGAGTCGTTCTGCTATTAAAAATATTTCCATTTTAATGTTGTTTCTATTATGCATATTGAATTAGTTAAACAGGAGAAGTAGGATACCTCATTTGGAGTTAAATTAATTTAATTCTGACAGTCAAGAAATACAGTGGGGTTTTTATCATCTAACATGCACACTGTTTTTCAATACCAGATTTTATCTTTCAAAATAATTAGTAGTAGTTTTAACATTTTCTCAATTATAAAGACTTATAATTTAATGGCTAAAATGTCCATAAACTTTAGTGAATACATTGTGTTAGCCTATTATGTTCTGTATTATTTGGCTACTGTTATTAAACAATAATAGCATTCACTTTCTTCCAATCAAAATTTTAAAAGGAGCTTTAAATATAAAGGGAGAGGGAAGAGGCAGAGAAGATAAATTATGCAACTGAAAGGAGTGGTTGTTTGTCTCTTTGTATCTTAAGCACAAATTCTTCTTCAGTGTTTCCCAGACACCATCTGTTTCCAAAACAACTCATCACCAAACGTAACAGAGGAGATAGGAACTTCTAATAGGAGTTAAACCTGCCAACTTGCAGAATGGTCTGAGCTTTCTCAAATAGAAAAAAACATGATAATACAGAGTTGTTAATAAATTAAAGAGAGGCAATGGGTGTCACCTCAGATGATGCAGTACACCATTTTAGGGATTTTCGTTAAAATCATAGATGGCTCATTACTTTACAATGTTCCTGCATACTTGCTTTAGGAAGTCCAAACCACATTTGGGCATTTAATAGCAGGGTTCATTTCACTTAGGAGAGGTTTCCGGGTTTTTTAAATTATTTTTTGAAAGCCTAATATTAAAGCCTGAATAATGGGTCACACCTGCTGAGGGCCTCACTCCATTTGCAATTAGATATCAGTGAAAGTTTGGAAAAACAGAAACTGCCTGAATTTACACCAGGGACCCACCTGTGCCAGTACCCTTTCTGCAGGATTTTAGGAAGAAGTACAAGAACCCAAGATGTATTCAGGTATATGACAACATGCCACGACAAGAGAGCTCCCCTCATCTCCAGAGACGCTTATATCAGTTCCAAAATGCTAACTATTTACTGTGACTTCTAGAAGTTCTTATTGGAAAAGCAATGTACCATTTTTAACCTGGTTATACAATTGCGTTTAATGACAGCATTGTTCTTACTTAGAAAATTAGTTTATCTTTTTGCTTTTCCCTCCCTCCATAGTATGTGAGAAGAAAAAAAAATTATTTAGTTTGGTCTAATATGTAACAGTGGGAAAATAAGTTATCAAAAAAGCATCTAAATTCTTTTGGTGGGTTATACATCCATTTTTAAAAAAGATCTTTGACATAAGAATATGGATTGGACAGGAACTATCAAGGTCATTGTTTATAGACTCCTGCTTATAGACTCCTGCTATCATATCCAACCTTGTCAAACAATTTCATACAGACAATATTCTCCATAATAAATATATTAAGAAACATCACTCTATGTGAAATTGTTTGTATTATCTATTCTGATCACGTCTAACAGATTACATCTTTTTCAAACAAGAAATCCTTAGCAAGTCTGAGATATGATGTCTTTTCTGCCCTTCCCCAGTCCTCCGTCCTCCTCCTTCATTCAAAACAATTCTCTCCTTTCTGTAGCCCCAATAATTTATTTCACACGTGGCACTTTTTTTTTTACTTCCAAGTACCCTTCCAGATAATTTTATAGCTATCAGTAGACTAAAAAGTGCTTCTGTTGTTCCCTTGGCAGTTCTATTAGATTAAATCCATTAGCACACTCACATATACACACATTACATTTTGAGCTCTTTCTGTTCATAACATGTGACTCTACTAAGATGTTAGTTTCTTGTTGCCCATGCAAATTCTACAAATTTGGATATCTTAGTTTTCCTTGGCTTAGTTTTTAAGTCTTCTTTTTTGTTTTACTACTACATTAATTCATCACAGGTTCTATATACCTCACTCTGCTGCCTCAACGTAGTTAATTACATTATAGGCAACCATCTCCGCTCCTGTTCAATATTCCGAACAGCTTCACTGAGTTTTAAATGCACAAAATGGTCGTTGCCACACACTTCATTTCTGGCTTCTGCAGTTGCGATCTTGTGCTTTGCTACTAAAAATAGAGCTGCTTCCAACTACCTGAGCTGGAAAGCTAATTACAGAGCTGGTAAACAGTGCTCCTCCCTATTAAGCAAATGGCAGAATAAGGAGTCTGCTAATGCACTAGGGCGCACATGGTCCTGTGGGTCTTCTTTGAAATCTGTCAAGTGTCATTTATGTAATCATTTGTGGCTGTTTGCTTCATGGATAAATTACTATTTAAGTAAATAACTGTTTGACTGTTGGATCAACAAATCAGGGAGAAAAAGAACAATCGGCCCATTTTAAGAAAAAGTATTCTAGCCTAATTCTCAGCTTGCACAGATCAGAGTAATTTCACTGAAGTAAAGAGCATATTGTTGATTTAGAGTAGGTGAAAGTCTAGTTTCTTATTTCCTGCAGAAGAGGGGTTATTAGAGGAACGACTGTTTGCAGCAGCTTAAAGATTTTTTTGAAAGTTATTTCTGTCACATACAGGCAAGAACAAACAACTGCCACTGTAAGAAAGCACCTTCTTCCCTTAAAAGTACTCTCAGCCATGTCTGCAGTACAGCAGCACGTTGCCTGGAAGACATTCCCTGCTGACAGATCTTAAGGTAGAAGTGCCCACAGAGTTCAGATGCTCCTCTGTATTTGTCAGTGAACCACTTGCTTCCCTGCTCCATGGGACTGATTCTTACCATATAGCCCAATACAAGCTTTGTTGGCAACAAGGTTTCAGCCGTCACTCAGTCAATAAAACTCAACTCTTTCATCCATTACTGAGGCAACAATATATAGATAATACATAAGCGCCTGTTAGGATCACTGTGATATAGCTGCAGCCCCAAAGCAAAATTGTAAAATACCTGTTATGTTTGTTCATCCAAAACACCTTGTGGGGCCAAGAGGGAATATAGCCTTCTGGAATGATATTTTTTAATTTGAATGCAGAATATAGGAATAAAATAATTAGGTAGAAAACCACCAGAAAGACCAATTTTAAAAAGCATTTCTATTTCTCCTTCCAACCCCCCAAAAATAGAGAGACAAGTAAATAAAACCTCCAAGACTATACTCAACATGTTAGAAAAGTTTGGTGGTGGAGAAGAGTATGATAGTGACCATAAACTGTTTGCTCGTCATCATGTTTCTGTCATGTAACAGGTATATACTATACACAGTGCATACAGGGACAGAATTGCTATCTGAGGCCTTCTGCCTTCTGGAATGATATTTTTTAATTTGAATATAGGAATAAAATAATTAGGTAGAAAACCACCAGAAAGACCAATTTTAAAAAGCATTTCTATCTCCTTCCAGATTCTTACCATATAGCCCAATACAAGCTTTGTTGGCAACAAGGTTTCAGCCGTCACTCAGTCAATAAAACTCAACTCTTTCATCCATTACTGAGGCAACAATATATAGATAATACATAAGCGCCTGTTAGGATCACTGTGATATAGCTGCAGCCCCAAAGCAAAATTGTAAAATACCTGTTATGTTTGTTCATCCAAAACACCTTGTGGGGCCAAGAGGGAATATAGCCTTCTGGAATGATATTTTTTAATTTGAATGCAGAATATAGGAATAAAATAATTAGGTAGAAAACCACCAGAAAGACCAATTTTAAAAAGCATTTCTATTTCTCCTTCCAACCCCCCAAAAATAGAGAGACAAGTAAATAAAACCTCCAAGACTATACTCAACATGTTAGAAAAGTTTGGTGGTGGAGAAGAGTATGATAGTGACCATAAACTGTTTGCTCGTCATCATGTTTCTGTCATGTAACAGGTATATACTATACACAGTGCATACAGGGACAGAATTGCTATCTGAGGTTAAGTACACTATTTACACAGCTCATTTGGGAGAGGAGAGGATGAGCTCCCTCTTCTGTCTCCCATCATCATGAAAAGGAAAGTCAGGCTGTCCTCAGCCAAGCAAACTACCTCCTGTTGTCAAGGAAAAGCAGTTTGCCAATTTTTAGCAAAAACTATTGGAAAAAAGAAGATATGATAGAAAACTGTGGACAGAGATGGAAATGTGTAGTATAAGGAAGAAGAAAATGCAAGAGCGAGCCAAAAAAGAGGCAAAGAAAGGCATGAGGAAGTCAGAGTACAGAAAATCAATAGTATTTCAAGCTCTGCATATTCCAAAGAGTGGAAACAGAGAGAATCCTCCAGCAATAACAGCGATGGGAAAAAAGAAACAGAATACCAGCCTTCTCATCTTAAACAGAAGAAATACAGAGAATATAAACCTGCACACCACAAGGCAGGCCCACACTATCACACGTAAGTCAACTCTGAAGAAGTAAATTCATGCACCAGGACTTGCGCAGTTGTCATTTTAGCATAGTGTTTCACCAGAACTGACACATCTTGTTTCCATGGTATTCTGTGTATGCATATTAGAGTGCCTCTGGAGAAAGTCATATGCATTTTTCACATTTAAGACCTAAATAAGTGTGTGTGTGTGTGTGTGTGTGTGTGTGTGTGTGTGTGTGTGTGTGTGTGTGTGTGTGTGTGTATACACACACATGCGTGTGTGTGTGTATGGGGCAGGGAGCTGGACAGTGATGAAGGAATGTGTGTGTTTGATGGAATTCAGTGCATAAGCAGCATTAAAAGTCAATTGAATCCTGGCTTTCAATCACTGATCAATCTTCCTGTGTTTTCAGACCTTTCTTTCTGACCTAAATGACCACAAAGACAGTAAACAACATATTCATAAGTTAGATAAAATGTGCTTATTATAGTAGGACAAATGCCTTTCAAATTATAGTATATTCCAGAAAACAATCCACAAAAAAAGCATATGAAGACAACATAAGCAATATTTTCCCTGCAACTTGCTATTTCTCCTAACATTAGTTCTCACCTTAAGGCAGCAATGCGATAACCTTTAACCCTGGGAGCCATTTCTAATTTATTCATTCAGATTTCAAAGACACAACATTGACAGCCACTTTCCTCATGTGCTACACAGACCAACTTACACATTTAAATTACTCGCAAGTATTTTTAGGTGGTCTGCTTCTGTTGAGTTGAACTTGCCAAATTGATACAGCAAGTAAGGTGTGCCTCCACCTTTCTGTTAAGCTAGTATAAAGTTTCCAATCCCCTTGCCAAAAAATTATAAGAAAGAAAGGAAGGAGGGTAAAAATGTGGAATGTGAGGAAACTGTTGAAATAAGTTGCTTAATTCTTTTAAATATAAGTTGGCCCTACTGGATCTGTCTTGGGCAATCATGGAAAAGGCACTTTCAAACTCACGCTCCTTAATGAATGAAGTGACTTTGTGCACCTTACATTATTCACACCAAAAAATTACATATTTCACCACACAGGTATCACTCAAACTTCAACCTTCCTAATAAGTACATCAGCATGTGCAAAGACTCCAGAGCCAGAATGAGATTAATGGAACAGATTTAGGGATATATTAAACAGGAGGGAAGGGGAATAACTAAGCATTAACACATTCCTTCATTCAATAATTGTCTGAATCAGGGGCATTGATTAAAGAAGCACACGTTAACGTACAATACTGAAGCATATGAAAAAGAACTTTATCCCATGATGAACTGAAAGTACAGGAGTTTGCTGTATTATAGTAGCACCAATTTCAAAAGAGTTCATAACCATAATTAACTATCTGCTTATGCTTCAAAAACCTAGCAACCATCCACACCAGACTCCTTTAATCTGCAGAAAATTCATTGGAAGTACTTTCTGACTACCGACCAAGTTTCATACAACACAGATATTTAATTTTAAAAGCTCTCAGATGATGAAACATTCAATTTTTTTCTCAACAATTCAATAGCTAAAAATCAGCTACAGACTGGTCTCCACAGCACAGGGAGCCTGCAGGTAAGAACACAGGGTAAATACAGACTCCATCGCCTTACCTCAGCTATGTGCGGCATTGGGTTAAATCCACAGAGATTGCACACAACTTTCTTGCACTCTGTACACGTATTAAAGTTGGGGGGATCCTCAGAACCAATATTTAGTCCAGTTTTACAAAGGGGACAAGACACTTTAGGCTGGCTGGCTTTCTCCAGTTCCAACAGCCCAGCAGGTTTCTTAGCTTCAGCAGCCTGAGGCTTGCTATCCTTAGCCAAACCAGGTTTCTTTTCTAAATCAGATCCTTTAGTCGTTAAAACACTATCCACTTTTGATGGCTCCAATTTTTCAGTCACAAGAGGCTTGGCTTCTTTCTTTACAGGAACAGCTTTTGGAAGAGGCTGAGCCTGACCAGCCTCTTTGGGGGCTGCCTGAGAGGCTGCAGGCTGTGATGGAGGCTGGGGCTGCTTTGCTGCAGGACCAGGCGGAGGTGGGGCTGATGTCTGAGACCCCGGCTGACCCGCTGTCGAAATTAAATTCGAGGCCTGGCTGAAGATTGAAGCTCCAAATCCAAAGAGCTTCCCAGTAACTGTTTCTTGTGGTGTTGTAGGCTGAGGCTTAGGGGCATCAGTGATGCCTCCCAGATTAAGGCTGAAACGCCTTGATGGCTCCGGAGTTTTCTGAGGTGGCTGGGGTGGAGGCACCACCTGTGCTGGCGCTGGCTTGGGACCTGCCCCTGCCTGTGGGCCCTTGGGAGCTGGTTTGGTATCAGGCTTTGAGGCCGGTTTTGTTTGTAACTTCTTAGGATCATCTTTTGTTTGCATTGGCTCGCCAGGCTTTTGAGTTTTGGCATCTGGTCTAGCCCCGGGCTGAGACACAAGCTTGGGATCTGACTTCTGCTGAGACACTTGTGGAAGGGGCTTGGAATCTGGTTTATCCCCAGCTGGATGTGTCCCCTGTGATGGCTTGACAAGCTCTGGCTTTGGGGAATCTGTCACTTTCTGTTGAGTTGGTGCAGGTCTGGGACCTGCCGAATCCTGTTTTGGCCCTGGTGCTGCAGAGGTAGGCACAGTGTCCGTCGTAGGCTTCTGTATACTGGGTTGTTTTTGCTTATCCTCAGCCTGTGTTGGCTTGGCCTGATCAGACTTTGGAGTAGGATCTATTTGCTGGGGGATCTCAGTAGGCTCAGCACGGGGTTGTTTTGATTTTACAGGAGACCCAGGCAAGGACGGTTGCTTTTTCTGTGGCAGGGTTTTTGCTAGCTGCGAAGGATCAGGTTTTGGAGAAGCATCTTTCTTTTGAACTGGCTGTGGCTGGGGAGATGGTTTAGCTGTTGAAGGTGGAATGGGCGTCTTTTGTTTGGGTGGAGGTGGCTGTGGCCCGGGACCATGACCTGGTGCTAGGTCACCACCTAACGCTCTTTGCATCTGGCAGTTTAAACAGAGCCATTCCTTTATCTGCAGAAAAAAATAATTTTAAAGGTATTATAATTAAGATAAGACAAAGTTAATAAAATCAACATAATAATAGGCTATTCTAGTGTATGGCTTGTTGCAATATTTCAGACTTCTGTGTAAAAAGGGAGAAATATTACCGCTAATATTGTTTTGAGGTGAACACACCCAACTGATTTTTTAATTATTCTCCACATTCCTGTGATTCGAGCTACCACTGAGCCCATGCTTCTAATGACTTCACATTCAGTTTACACACAGCTGAATATTGGAGGATTAAAAACCCAGCAGAATGAAAAAATGCATTGGAATTTCATGGGACCCAGCAGTGATGCATTTATAGCAATGATTTGCCAGAATAGGGAAAAAAAGACAAATACTGCTAAAATAGTTTGACACATCAAGTTTGCTGACAGAAAACAATAATCAGAATTAAAACACAGTAAATGCATAATTACCTTTAAGCATACATCTATCAGGCTCTTCATATAGCTTATGGTTTTGGTAATGGTTTAAATTACAGGGCACACGAATCGGCAGTATACATGTATGGACTAGGCACAGAGGTGTGTTAATGGACACCATATATGACACAGACTCACATTTCACCACCAATTTGAGGGCAAGTCTTCGTTTGAAATCAGTGAGGAGCTTTGCCTAAGCCCTGATGGTATTTTAAGAGCCATAATTAGGTTTCCCAAAATTCCTTTGTTATTAAAAGAAGCTCCCAGGGTAATTACCATATGCCTGTATACAATGGGCCCCTCTTTTCAACACAGAGGAGAAGGAATAAGGCAAGTAATGTATTTACCCATCTTTCTTGTCAATTTTAGTACCTCGCAACTTTAAAACATTTTTTCTCCTTCCCAAGAAGTACTACATGACAGGGAAACTGTATTTTCTAATAAGACAGAAAAAACCAATAATCCTAAGTGGTCATCCCTACCTTTGCTTTTGTGAAGCCTCACAATCTGAGGAAGGATCAAATAGGCTAAAGCAACATGTGGCCAGGAAGCATCACGTGCTATTTTCCACATTTTGCATCGCTAGCAGAAACATTATAGGCAGCAAAAATGCCATTCAGTATGGCACAGAGTGCCATGGGCCTACACCTGCAGGTCATCTGTAGCTCTACTTCTATTCTTTAGTCTGAGAGTGAAACGCAGGGTACCAGCTATGGCATTTGCATGCACCACTGCAACAGAGGGAAACTGCAATTAGGAGGACGCACAATATAAGACTCAGATCTTTTCCCCCAAGGGTGAAGATTTCTGGATCCTGTTTCTCACTCAGGTCTGAAATCTCTGCCGTACACCATGGGATGAAACTGGAGGTACTACATGCAAAGAAAGACTTTGCGTAATATCAGAGCTCACTGGAAGGAAAGAACTCTGATGTCATGGACTAAGGCAATGAATTCATTATTTTGGTGTGCTTTGCCAGCCTTGTATTTTTCCAGCAGCAAAAATTAAAAGAACAGTTGGACACAGTTCCCTAAAACACAGTTATTCCAATTATTCTGATAAACACAGTATATACACACTCTGGAATATGAGCTCGCTATTACTAACAGCTTCACAAAAAGATGTCCCATTTTGGCCCCAGCTGTAAATTCACAGTAATCAAGTTACCGTCCATAATAATGCTGCTTTTATCTTCCATTTTCAGTCCAATTTTTTTAGATTGTTTAAACAATTCTCTGATCTACTTGCAACCTATATAGCAAATGACTGTTAAAAAGTGAAACCAACTGAAACAAAACTGGAACACGTGTTTCAGCTCTGCTTTGAATTATTAAAGGAATTAAGTTCACAACTGCACAGAGGATCTGAGCAAAGATTACATTTAGCTTAACTCCCACGTTGTTTGATTGGTGATCAGTTCCCCTACAAGTCCGCTGTCCAAGGGACAATTACTTGCAATAAGTAAATCTTAATTATGACACCTGATTTTAGATATTAGTAATCTAATTTAATTAGATACATATTAATAACCATTTCTGGATTAATTCTTAAGGGTTTTCTAGAAGGTTTAAGTCTAATCAAAGACCAGACTTAAGCCACATACTCTGAACATCCACCTCAGCTGTCACAGCTGTCTGGCTTTGGCAAAGCGATTAAGATTTCTTATATTAGGGAGGTGGGCTCTCCTCTATGGTGGAGAAAGATAGGATCTGTGAGGAGCTTTTTAATAAGCCTAAGTGAGGAATGTCTTTTCCCACTAACCACAGAACTTTTACAAAGATTTGGACAATGCATTTTTCATGGTGATTCACTACTCCTGCTTTTTGACACCTCCACTTGCCTCTTACTTTTATTTCTTTAATGAAAGTGCTGTACTCTAAAGTAAGATGACCAGATGAAACCATAGCAGTAACAGGTGCCTACCTGTTCTCACTCAGCTTCCAGAAAATCTAATTTTAAGTCACTGTGACACCTTTAAGGCCCCAAACGAAGTAGCTGTAGGGTTGGGTGGGGCTACCGAATAAGTAGTCTGAATAATTCTTATGTTTAAGGTGTCCAAGGTGTCCAGACTCCAATTGCATTTATAAGCATTTAGGCTTGTCTTCTACATGCAGCTGGTCCAGTCTGACTCTACTACCTAACTGGAGTTCAAACAAAAGTTAATGCTATACTACAGTTTTCAACACAATCCTGTGTAGAAGACAAAACCTTAACTCTCACCTATTATTTTTTTCCTTATCTTAAAAAAATAAATATACATATATATACACGCACTCTTGGTATTAAACTGAAGCCTTTAAAAATAAAAATGAATTTGCTACTCCTACAGCTGAACTTCAAAATGAAAAATGTAGGAAGTTTTACTTCACTGTATTATTTTTCAAATCTTTCTGGTTTAGACATAAAATTCCTCCCACTGAAATGCATGGGAGGAATTAAGTGCCAAAACCCTCAAGCTGATAACTTACACACATCATCTTCAAACAAACACAAAACTGCATAAACTGTAGTTCTGTGATTGGAACTGCAGGAGTTCAAAATGAAGTGCGCTACATGATGCAGTTGTGTATCAAACACTGGCCTGTTCATTCTACTGCAATTACAGAAATTTTCCATAAACTTTAACGGGAACAGGTGTCTGTTAAACACAGATGTTCTTACATGTTACTACAGATTAAGTAAAACTTACTGCTGCTGTAGATAACCTAAAATACTAATGTTTGTCTATCCTTAAAGGTCTTCCTGGACAGCAGTTCTATGACTTTCTAGTTTCTTTCTCCATATCTCTCATATCTCTACCCAGAATTAAATAGCAAAAGTTTCCAGGGAAACACCTGAGCTTTTGCAGTTCCTGTCTAATTTTAAAGGAGATTCTTCTTTGATGCTGAGGATGTCTATTTTTACACTGGTAGATGGGGGCTGGGTCTTATTTCTAGAAGGAATCCATGTGATTTTCTTCATCCCGAGACCCACGCTGTTAAGTGTCATGACTAGGACTTTAAATTTGACAGATTTCATGCAGCATTTTTGTTTAGATTTCAACTACCAAACACAGAAAGTGCTACCTTGCTTTCTAACTCTCTGATGTAGAAACTATATGTCCTCATAACAACAAACAAGTAATTAAAATATATTTTATGTATTCATCGGCCATAACATCTTAAAAAAGCTTCATAAAGACTCCACTAGTTGGGAGCACCAAATGAAGTTATTCACAGTGTTTTAGTAACAACATCCATGGAGACACATTGAAGAAAATTACAACACCATGTTCCATAGCTCACCTCTCTTTATTCATTCATAATCTAACAGTTGACTCCAATAACAAATACGAGCTACACTTCATTTTTCCTTATCCTAAACAAAGTCAACACAACTGAAGGCAATCTGGAGCCTATTCCTTCCTGCAAAAGCGTTCAGATTTGTTCTAACTACACAAACCCACCAAAAGCAATAGGAAAACTGTCAGCAAGTGAGTGCATCGACTGGCGTGCTCAATTTCTCTTCCTGCAGATGATGTAGAGGAGGAAGAGAATCCAGCTCGATTCTAAGATTCCAGATGTACTGCGAGAAAGAAATTTTGACTTGCAGATCAAACATATTTCATAAAAAATTACTGGCACACGATATGAATGAAGCTCTCAGAAGCCATTTTAACAGTCCTTTTGCAGAACAGAGCCACGTTCTAAGGCAATGGGTCTCATTCTCATTTAGACCAGTCATTTGGTACTATAAAAAGGAACTTTAAGATATGCATAAAATATTAACATCCCTTTACATCGCCACAGAAATATAAAGATATATAGAGCCTTTACATTGCCACAGATATCTAAATGAACTTCACTGACATTGCTCAGCACTGCCCGAAAGTTTTATTGACAAAACCAGTTTCTAGTCTGAAAACACATCAGTTTATTTGGTTCCTGATGATTTTAGAGAGGAGTGAGGAATCCAGATTTGGCTCTTAGCAGACATTTCTGCCAAGATGATGAGAGAAACATGAAAAATAAAGCACTTGAGCCCATGATTTTATGCAGCTTCATATAGGGTGGTAGAATACCGTAAGAGACAAGACACTAGATCAGAAAATCCTGTTATGAACAAAAAAGATCAACTTCTATCAGAGAACAAACTGAATTAGTATGTTGACATACAACTGAAAAGGTCTTATAAACAAGCCTGGGCAATACTAGAGACAAAGTTTTCCTTCTACACCATCCTTCCATGAATAAGATCTCAGCTATGCAAAGTAATTACACAGAAACAAACATTTAACTATTGTACACAGTATGCAATTGATCCTCATTTGAGGCAAATAGATTATCACTGCAAAATAAATATTTACCTTTGTTTCATATATCAGCTATAAAAGGCAACTAGGAAGTTTATCAGGAAACACTGACTGAAGATGCTCACAAAAATGATGCTAGGTTCTAGTCAGCAGGATGTTCCCCAGGTATCCATTCCACAAACCACAGCAATGGTTACAATCTGTGGTTACTGTAGCTTGGTGCTAAATGTTTGAGCAAACTTTTTAAATAGCAGTTTTAAAAGACTATTTTTAAATGTTACTTAGCTATTTTAAAACTGCTAAAAAACATTACTGGATGAATTGTGTTATGCAGTTATCACAATCTTAAAACGTACTCCACTATGCTAAAATTACTAATACAAAAAGCTATAGCTTGCATATGAACTATGAGTGTTTGGGGGACTATTATTTTATAGTTTATATAATTAGAATCATAAAGCAAAACAGTGAACATATAATCTTTTGACATTTTTTTTTTGAACACCGGTATTTCAGGATATCTAAAAGTTAATTTTTATAGCCAAGCATGTGTTTAAGCTGCCTCATGCATAGGACAAGGAAAAAGGCTTTTAAACACAGCTCAGTGCACTGCATCATGCATCACTGCAACAAATGCTAACTGCTTTCATTAACTGCATCTAGATTCAATATACTAGAAACACATGAACGATTAACAAAAAATGTAACTGCAAATCAAGACAGCGGCAAAGAAAAGGTTAACAAAGTTCATCTGTGCTGCACAGAGCGCATCCGAGTGAATATCGCTGGGATTTGAAAACGGATGATGCTGTCTGGCCGGAGCGGGGCTGGGCCACGCTTCCTGCCCAGTGATTACCCAGCAAACAGCATCTCCACGTCACGTGGCCTAACGTAGTAGTAAATTACAGTTGCTGAGCAACAGCAATACTGGCGCAGATGGCTCACTGCAGTTGACATCTGTAGCTACGCAGATTAATTTATTATTTACTTGTGCTATAAACCGGACAGGACAGTTTTCTGGGCTAACGAGAAAACGCTCCAACATACTGTAAGATATCGCCCCATTAAAATATTGAGAAACTATTTGCCATGCATAGGTGTTTGCTTCTATGTTCTGCCCCTTCCTTAAAAGAAAAAAAAAAAAAAAAAAAAAAAAAAAAGAAAAATCCACAGTGCATCAAGACTATTAATACATCTAATCCTAAACGTAAAGCAGAAATATAAGAAATACAGGCTCATAGTCTTCCTCAGAGAGAGAAAGGGTGTGAGAGTGCGTTTAAGAATATTCCACAGAGAGAAACAGTATTCTGTACTTCCATAACCCTTCTATTTGAGGATCTTTACAATTTTCCCAAATGCCTATGTGGCAGTTCTAGCTAGGGGCAGAACTAAAAGAACTATACAAACTTCATTTCATCACAAAAATTGGGAATAATCTCCATTTCCATATAGACTGCAGTGTTAGTAACACTGGAACACCCCAAGTACTCTCTGGACCAAAACAAATATTTCACACAGAAATATTTCAAACTTTGTTCAATTTTAAAAGATAAGTAAACAAGGCTTGTTTGAATCTGCTCTCTGATCAGCTTGAAGCCAGACTAAACACTATCCTCTTTTACAGAACACCTCTATCTAGCTTTACTTCAGCACAGTTAAGAGTTGATATCTAAATTAATACTTCAAGCAAGTTAAAAAATCTTTGGATTCACCAAAAGAATTATAGTCATCTTCCTTATATGAATAGTATTTTAAAATATTATTTATTCCTTTCCCTGTACAAGCTAATAATAATGAAAATAACTGAAGAAAATTAATGCATTTCTGACTGCTTAAATTCCCTTTAGTTACTGAAAATACTTCATGCCCAAGTATTTGCTACTGTTTGGGATACTCAAAGATGCAGGACATTAATAAAAACAAATACCAAAAATTATTATGAAGATTTGAACCAAATCATGATACTCTTAAATCACCAAAAGGTAGTGATATGATTGTACATAAAAATGGAAGCAGAAAGAAAGAGCAAAAAACCAAGGCTGTAGTATCTAGAACAACTGATACGAAAATTCCTAGCTCTACCAAAAAGGGGGGGGGGTCAGATTGGGTTAAAAAAATTATTTTTCCTGTTGAATTGAAAAATAAAGGTGTAAATCCAGTCAAATGTCCTACTTGATCAGAAATCATACATTCTACTTTGGGAGGCTTGACCTTTTTTTTTTTTCCCCTCCTCTTTTTCCTATTAGAATTAAGTCAACTTTGAAACAGACATGTTGTTTCAAAACCAGTCAGAACCAATAAAATATGTTTTAGAACTCACTCTGCCTCCATCCAGAAGAGCTTTTGGCAAGTAAACAAATCCTACATCAATATACACAGCTTCACATTATCTGAATGTGCAATTTTCAGCAAGTATCTAAGTAAAAAATTGTATCTGGCTCCAAGACTAATTTTAAATGGTCTCTCAAAAGCATACTGAAACAGTGGATGAAATACGGACTAACGTAGATAAAATGCATGAAAAAGAATCCCTCCTAAAAACTACCTAGAAGACAGGCATTCATATATGCACACATACTCACCAAGGGTAGGCTCATGGAGCAGAGCTCACATACAACCAAGTTTCCAATAGTAACAGCTTTAACACGCCACTTGATCATCAACTTTACAAATGTCCATCATAAAGAATGTAATGATATATTATTACACTTTAAATTCTTGCTGAGTCCGTGTTGTATGTGTCTTCCAATAACTAGTTCACAGGGATGAAAATTTACTCCAGCTATTGAGCATATGCACTGGTCATTTAGATTTAACTATAATAGTTCATGCTTTTTGCCTAGCTTTATCAAAAACTATACATGTGTTGAACAAAATGGATAGTGCCCCAGATGTCTTTGCTCATTTTCAGAAAGCCTACTCCTATTCAAACGTTCTAAAGGGCTGAATCTTTTTTTGGGAAGTGCTGGTTTCTGTTGCTAATGGCTCATGGGAGTGGTTTTGGCAAAACAAAATTTAAAAAAAATAAATCGCCATGTAATAGAATAAATACACACCTGCTACAAGGTTCTGATGTGTGTGAAAGGAAAATGGAATAGAGTACCAGTCATCAAACCTGTTTATATAATTTTTTTCCATTACTTCATGCAACTGTTGCTAGGCAGTCATGTGCCATGGTGATGAGTGGAGTGTGAATACCTAGACAGATTAGAGAGACATATGTTACCGAACACGTTATGTATGGTGTGTTTTCTCTCTAGATTGCTGTACAAAACCAAGATACCAACTATCCCTTTTCCCCAAGGGGAACGCAATGTCAGATGGTTCAGAGAAATAGTTCAAGGGGTCTGACCTTGTGGCAATACAGGTATCACTTTCGGCTCTTAGTTACACAGTTCTCTCTAGTGAGTTAAAACAGACAGAGTGCATGTACTACTGCATATTAATAGAGGTTTAAATTAAAAGAATGAATAAAAATTAAAAAAAAAATCAGTACTTTTTATAATAGTTTTACAAGGCATGCAATCTACTTCCTGAGCCAGTTTGTAAAGCCTGCTATATTCTTCCCAGAATCAGCTAGAAATATAGAATATAGAAATTTAGACAGCTCTGTATTGGAAAAGTAATTCACTCTGTTAGTTATGAACACTGGACTATCCTGTAAAAAACTTGTAAGAAGACTATCTTAAGAAGGTAGTTCAAGCAGCTGTACAGGGGAAAATGTTAGAGAACAAAAGTAATATAAATTGTTTTCTAAATAAATGCCTTTCACTCTCCCCACATCCAATTTGAAATTATTGCCTTCCGATCGGTAACGTGTTTTAACATAACTAAAAACAGCGGCCCTAAAGGGCATGGTAAAGGCACAACACAGGATTACAGAATCATGAAACTTGGCAAAAAGAACAGCAGGAAGAGTCAAAGTATAACAATAAGAGGTGAAAATATAGTCAGTGCATGGGTGTGTATATATATATATACTTATATATAAAATATATAAGTGCATGGGTAAGAGACAAAGACTTTTGGTCAATAACACTCTACAAGAACTTAAAATAAGAGAAGCCAAAAGAAAAAACTTGCACCGTAATCAAGAAAACTGACAGCGAAGACACAAACCATGGTTGTCATGCTAGACAGGAAGAAATGTGTAAACTATTGTAAAGGAGGAATCAGAAACTTTTGTCAATAATCTAAATATTGAAAGGAAAGGGAAACTAGAAGGAAAGTTTGAGAATAACTCAAATGGGAACCTTTGCAGCTGAAGTAAGTCAGATTTTTGTATGTGCCAGAGCATGTTCTATTACTTTGCTCCAACTGTTCAGTAATAAAGTCAGATGTGATTTTCATTGCACTTCACTGCAGATTGGAGCAGGACACCCACAATGAAGTTTCAGCAAGACAGCTGGTGGTGCAAAGCTGAGCAAATGAGAAAAGTCTGAGTGGGAGTCAGGAGATTGGAACTAATAGCTGAATAAATTAGACGTCCAATACCTTCATTTACTGAAATGATTTCATCATGAAATAAATGCATATCCTGTGTTTATATCAATGTGTAATATGAAATTCAAATCTGCTTTTACATATGTATGCAATCAGTTAGTCTTAAATACAGCTGTATTTATTGTCTTAAAGTCCTGAATTTCACACTTGTAGAGTACCCACTTCAAAAACTAGTAGTTATTGATGGAATTTCCAAATACTTTGAGATCTTCTTACATAAACTCTCTCTCTCTCTCTCAAAATCCATTTCATTTGAACATACCAAAGCTGTTGACCATTTCCATGGGAAATCTGAAGTTTATAAAGGAAGACAAACTTGGAGCTCCAACAGACTCCAGGAGCACACTACGGAAATAAACAACTCAGCACCCACAAATAAATGTCAGAAATTTTTGTCTAAAATCATTCTGTCAGAACCTGAAGGTAAAGTTTTCTTACAAAAGTTCCTCTCTGACTTTAACATCAATGCATCACATTTCTTGTCCGTTATACATAAATATGTCTTTTTTTACCCCAAACTGTCCAGAATGACATGCTTTATGACCTTTCCTCATATAAGCCCTGATAATATAATCTTTGAGCACCTGGTTAGTTGCAGATGCTCTGAAATTTCTGCACACAGTTGTTCAAGTCACTCCTTTTCCAGTCCAAGCATTAATGCCAACCATCTCAATCCTCAATTTCCTTAAATTCAGACAAGAGTACACTCCTAAACAACTCAATGTGCTACTAATGGTTACTGCGATTAGTCTTTCAGGTTTAAATTTGCAATTTTAACAACAAATCAATAAATAATATTCTTGCTGAATGCAAAAAGCCTGTTACCAGGTACCCACCTAAAAGGATACTTTTTTTTTTTTTTACTTATAAACATGCACACCGAAAAGAAATCTAACTGCTAGCAATGTTTTTAAATCATTGTGGTACTGAGCAAACAGGTTGCCCAGAGAGGCTGTGAAGTCTCCACCCTTGGAGATATTCAAAACTGGCTATGAGCAACCTGCTTTAGGTGACCCTGCTTGGAGTAGAGGGCTAGACTACATGATCTCCAGAGGATCCTTCCAGCCTCAGAAATTCTTTGATTCAATTTTAAACCTAGGGATATTATTTGTCAGATTCAAAATATAGTAGTAGTCTGTACTTCTTCCTGTCAGCATCTCTGATCAGCTAAACTAATACCAAAACAAGGCAAAAAATAAGCTTCCCAAATACCCCTTCCGGCTATTTATCACTAGTTAGTCTTCAGTGCCAGGTCTGCTGTGCTTGACTTTCTATAAATTGATAAAAGTGTTGGTACTGAAAACAAACCCAAACTACATGGCAAATTTAAAATTAGTATATCAGGATGTATGAGAAGTTGTTCAAGCAATAAGAAAAGATCAGACATTCATACGAAGTCTTATTCCCACGCAGAGCAAGTAAAGGATATGTATAAGCACATAAATCAAGTTACTGCAAACATCAGGTTAAAATAAGTTCATTTGAAGTCCTAATATTACTTTCTATGCCATTTCTATGTTATATAATTACAGCAAGAATGGTGATCGAGGTTACAAATAGTCCACAGAGATCTCTTTCTTAACGTCCCACAAGAATGAAATAACCGGAGTATCACCAAGTCAAAACTCATGACTCAGGCTTTCAGCTAATGAACACTCACACAGTTACAAAGCAAATCCACCCCGCGTCCTTTTCTAAAACACACACTAGGGCTATGAAGAGTCATTTTCATATTTTTTTGCTTAGTTAGTTCTTATAGCAGCAAATTTTACTTATTTATAAACATATTAGCACGACTGTTGTAGTCAGATTATAAATGTAGACAGTGAGTACTTAAACTCAAGGAAAATGGCAAGAGCGCCACATTGGGTTTTCTCCTCTTTTTATATGAGGAAATGAGAACACACTTCTAAACGCTGTACAAACAGAGAACCATTACCTTCTTTTTTCCCCCAATTTCACCCCCTTTTACTCATAAGCAGATTTCCCAAATAGCATGATTTTTTTTCACGGAACTTGTTAAGGCCTTAAGTGATCATGATGATACACTGTAACACATCTGAGTTTCAGCATAACGAAGGTAAACTTAATTTTGTGCTCTGGTAGCAAACATCAGTTTAGAAACTACTCACCTCTGTTATATGAGGATTAGGATTAAATCCACACAGGCTGCAGACTACGGTATGACACTGTGTGCACGTGTTGTAATTGGCCTTTTCTGGAGCATGCAGCAGCAGTTCAGTGGTTGTGCAAAGAGGACAGAAGGTTTTCTTTGGGGCGGACTCGGTGGGTTGGGTTGCACCAGCTTGCTTTTGCTGCGAGGGTTTTTCAGGCCCTGGGTGCTGGCCTGGTGGTTTTGTAAGTCCTGGCTGTTGAGCTGGGGGCTTTGTGGCCCCTGCAGTCTGAGAAGATGGTTTTGTAGGCCCTGCCTGTGGTGGCACTTGTTTTACAAGCGCTGTTTGCTGCGGAGGTGGTTTCCCAGGTCCAGGCTGCGATGGTTGTTTTGCAGGTCCTGTTTGCTGAGCAGATGGCTTTTCAGGTCCAGGTTGCTGAGAAGGCTGTTTTGGAGGCCCTGCTTGTTGGGAAGATGGCTTTACAGGACCTCCTTGCCGTGCCGGCTGTTGAGATGGTTGTTTTACAGGCCCTGGCTGCTGTGATGACGGTTTCGTGGGAGGTGGTGCTTGGGATGACGTTCTAGCATTGTCTGGTTGCTGTGGTGATGGTTTTGTTGGGCCTGATGAAGGTTTTGCAGAAGTTTGTTGTTGAACAGGCTTTGTTGGTTCTGACTGTTGGGGCTGAGATTTTTGTGGTCCTCGCAGCTGGGGTGGTTGTTTCGCTTGTTCTAGCTTAGAGTCTGCTGGGTGACCAGGGCCTGGTTTCTGAACTTGTCTTGGTTCCCCAGGCTGCTGCTGCTGAGGCACTGGTTTGGAAGACTCAGTTTGCTGGGGGGTAGGTCTGACAGGTCCTTGTTGTTGAACAGCTGGCTTTGGAGACTGTTGTTGAGCTGGATGTTTTGCAAGGCCCCTCTGCTCCTCAGGTTTCCTTTGCTCTTTCTGGGTAATTTTTTGTTTCCTACCGGCTTCTTCATGGGTTGCATCTGAATCCGATATCAAATCAAAAGGATTTAATTTGTTCACAACTGAAGTGACTGCACTCAATGGATTGGCTTCTGAGAGAAAACTGGGCATCATACTTGGCTTCTGATCTTCTTTAAAGTCAGTCCTGGATTTTGATTCCCTTAGACTAATAGAAGAAGGGCTCCGTCCAGGCGCCCGTTGTTCTGTCTTCAGCACATCTACTGTTCTGCTTTTACTTAAACTTGGTGGTCCCGGATCTGGAGGCTTACCTGGTTGCCTGGGATGGTGGCTTGTATCGAGCTCAGGATGTCTGCAGACAGAAAATGTAATAAAATTAAAATAATGCAGAGTACTAGAAAAATGAGAAAATCAGATGTATCTGACCCTGGAAGTGCTCTGGTAACACTATGAAGTTTCTCAGGTGCTTAAGTGTTTGCAAGACCAAGGCTTATAACATAAGGTGCATGTAAAAAATATTTAAATAAAAATTAGTATTCTATAAAGGCTTATACAAGTATTCAGTCATAGACTGTTGTCGTATTAGATTATTTTCTAAATAATAAAACAATGTTTAACCAGATAATTTTCTCTTCAGAAACCTGAAGAACTCAAAGCTACAACTTCCTATTTTACCTAAATCCAAATGACTAACTCTCCACTCTATCCTTTGGGATACAAACATGGGGAGACAGAGAAGACTAAAAGAAACAGAGGTATCAGAAAATTAGCAGATCAAAGCACAGCCGCCCAAGAAAAATACTGCACAATACAAAATGTTTATGTACTTGTGTTTTGGCTACTTGTACAAAATTTGGATGTATTTACAATTCAATATGCAGCAGGGACTTAAACTCCTAAAAGCCAGGTATGTTAAGAAGTATATGCTTCTCTTTGAAGTATTTACTTTTCCACCCGTCCACTCACAAATCAGAAGAATTTTCAATCAGATAAAACAGATGCCCGTTCACAGAGTTAGTCCTGAAGCTTTTTTTTTTCTTTTTATATAGAACTACTATAGAGCTTCCTCCCAGCACCATCCCAACAATTCACACTGCCCAGCAGTAAAAAGAAAATCTCTCATTACGTAGGGATTTTTCCCAGTTCTCTAACAATAACATTTTGCTGTGTTTTCATATAGGAGAAAATAAAACTAAGAATGTAGGAACCAAAATCAAGATCATGTCTTCATATGCGGCATAGTATTCTACTTGTTGCTATACTCAGCTGCAGCTGGAGGAAATAATACTGTATTCAATGCTATTGCTAAAGGATGTAGTAAAATATTCTATTCAGTGCTATCACCGTGCTTTTGCTGGAAGATGCGGTGTTCTCTTCAGTGCCACAACAGTGTTGCAAATATAAAATTTTCAGTTTTCACTCTGAGAAATCCAGTTAACTGTGATCTTGTTTTTCTAGATGTGACATTTCGTCATGGGCATTCATGAGCAAAATAAATAATCACTCATTACATTTAACTGTATTCCTTAACTAAAAAAAAAAAAGGCATAATTCTGTTTAAGATTTTTATCAGAAGTCTGCAGAATCAGATATAGTAGACACATTGAAAAATATATTCTACACTGTTAATGTTACCATGGGTTTACTATTATTTCTGATTCATATTTAGAGTTTTCATTACATACCTAGCAATGCCAATATGAAAGGACAAAGCTAAGTGGTAGCCATTTCTGTGCTTGTAATTCTCGCAACATGTGATTTGCTATCAATCTTGTATCTGATGTTTTTGTAAATTAAAAATTTACACATGAAATGCTTGTTAAGGACAAACTATTTCCAGCCTTCCATAATTCCATTTACCCTTCCCCATTCTCGTAAAATTATTGGCCGTAATACCTGGAAGCTTACAACCTTAATGCGGAACCCACTGAAGTGAGTAGGTGTGTTTCCACTGGCATCAGTGAACATTGATTAACTCATTATTCGTAACAAGGATAATTCAGAAAAGCCCAATGATAATCTAATTCCTTCAAATATTTGGCATTACTGCTTGTTAAGAGAACAATTTTATACTCTATTTAGCAATGAGGTAGGTCTACCTGCAGTTCTGTTTCTTGCTATTTAGATAAGCAGTTTAGGTTTATCTGAAGAGGTACTGCTTACTAAGTGAAATCATTTCACCTAGTCTATTAGTGGCAGTCTGGTCCACTTCCAGCATTCATGATTGCAAGTGTTCAAAAGTTGGAAGGCTTCATTCAACAATGCTAAGAGTGACAAGGGAAAGAAAGAAAAGAATCAATGGCACTATTAAAACTCAGGTCAGAAAACAGGGTACCATGCAGAAACCTTACTGTGTGAAGGTGGAAGAAAAAAAAAAAACAAAAAACAAAAAACCTAAAACTGTTTTTAGAAATTGAACTTGGACATTAACAAGAAGAAGTAACTGTGGATCCCTATTGGAAGAGAGTTCTCCTCCAGCTTTCATTTTTATCAAAATAATGTGCTCCATAAATTTCCACTTGATCAGATGTCAGGACTTGAAATGAGATTAAAACCCATGAATCTAGGAAATAAAAAATCCAGGTGATTCTGCAAGGCTGCTGGTGTATTCTGAAGACCAAACTTGTCTTGCCTTTATACATAACAATATTTCTAAGCAATGGAAACAGAGCATGGTTAACTAATGGAAGAAAAAGACAAGCTTCTTGAGAAATATTACCTCTGTCAAAAGCCAGGACTTGCTCCATTTAGTTTTAGGTAGCTGGAAGTTGAAGTCTTCTTTTCTAGAACTATTTTACAACCAGCTACAGACTGACATTGAACAATTTTAATTAATCTGGAGAATCAGAAATCCCCCCCCAAAAAAAAAAATCTTAAAGTCTTCAATCCAGACTCAACAAGCAAAACCACGTATCCTCCCTCACCTAATTCTTTTCTTTCTGCTGCTATGTTTCTCCTCACTTTGGCCTTGATTCACAGAGCTCATCTTTATTAATTTATGTTAATATTGCAGCCAAATCAAAGCTTACTTTGAAGTCAAGAGGAGATTTAACAAAAAGACTATTGGTCTAGTTCTTGAATGCCATAACTATAAAAACCTATTTAAAAAGGTATGTCTTTTTCCCATCCATCACTATAAATAGTTTGAGAGAGAAGCACAATAACTACACAACTCCAAGACAGTTAGATCTTTCCATATCTACAGATGAGATATGTATAAACTTATGCATACCCCTGGTGGCTAACTTTTTTTTTTTTAAAGTCAATAGAGTGATGGCATTAACAAAAATACCTGTTTCTTCTGGAAAATACACCATAAACATGCTTTAGAAGTGTGACACTCAGCAAGACTTCTTAGCATTTCCTCTCAAAATGCAGCAATTTTTTTTTTCTGTTAATGTCTATTGTGAACAACTTAATGAACTGGGGAAAAAAAAAACAACAAAACCAAAAAACCAGCTGCATTAGATGGTTCATATATTCAGTTTGGTCATCTGATGCTTTCCGATGATGTGGAAAAATTCCTCAGCAAGTGGACACTGACACAGTTACAGAGCAATTCAATGAAGCTAGAACAACTGGAACTTGCTTACAAATTGACTGTGTACATTTCAGCTAAACTTCCTAACCATGAGTTTTCTGAAGACAGGCAATTCGAATAGGATAGAATGATTCCCATAGGTGCTAAGCATCCCAAACTCTGACTGGAACCTAGAGAATAAAACATTCAAAGAAAAAAAAAAAATTAAAATGTACATTTGATTTAGGCAGTTCATTTTAGGTGCTCTAGATCTAAATGCTTATATTAAAATGCACAGTAAATATTAATCGCGTTTATTTAGCTATCGCATTTTTGAAGACTTAAAAGCTCAAAGCCTACAGAAGTCCTAGAAGCTACAGCATGTATTTTACGGAGGTGAAGGTGCAACTATGTGTCCTGGTACGTACATCACTTACTATTAAAAAGTCTGTAGTTGCAAAAATTGTTACTTCAGGATATCATCAGTCATGAAGAATTTGTACACTTCAAGACTTGGGTTACTTTGGAAGGGGAATGAAAGCATTCAGAATAGGAAATAATTATTAGTCTCTCAGGTAAGACTAGAGAACAGCTAATGTTATAACGGAAATCACAGATGAAAAATCCAGTTAACAACATGAAAAAAACCTAACAGACAATGCAATAGGGACACTGTCATAGTGCAAGGCTATATACACTGGAAGCCAGAATTCCTCTTTTGATCACTATTTCAGTTACTTAACATTTGAACTGGCACAACCGCACCAGAAAAAAAAGCTGTTGGGAACAACAGTTGTAGAGCATCCAGTTAAGAGGTATTTTCCACATCTGGTTTCTTTTGGCCACACAGACTAAAAAAAAGCTTGAAGCTAAGGAATCTGAGTCTCAGCAGGCTAGTTCTTAAGTTGAAGTCTGGAAGAGGCTGATCCTTAGTCCTTAGGAGAGTCTTGCTCCAAGTGTTTGGATCAGGTTCTTAATAATTATTCCCATCATTCTTCGTAGCAATAGCATTCTCAATAGCAAAAAAAGGTGTGCAAAAGGAGCAAGTAAAGCCACAAAACAAGAGCAGAGACAAGTAGTAACCTCATTACAGTGTGACAGGCACAAAGATGCTATGATGGGAACTGCTACAACCCCACAAGGGAAGCTAGTTGATAGGTTATTGCACTGAATGTTAAAATGTCAGCTTTGACTAAAAGTTAAAAGGCTGTAATTCACAAATAGTGTGCCTTTACTTTAAATGGAGAGTGAAAGTATGGTACGCTAACAAGATCAAAGTAGTTTCTGATATCATAAATACATTTGTAGGAAAGCAGCCATTTATAAGTGCAGAAATATTCACATTGCAATGAGTTTAGCCTATTCTAAAATCTTCCAAGGACGTTTATCTTACTTTTTACTGGAACATCAGCATGAAACAATAAACTTCTAAAGTCTTTGTGTCTTTGCTCATAGACTGTTATACAAAAGGGAATTCTGAGCTTAGTTTCACAGAACTAACCAATAGGGGGGTTTTTTTAGATTTTTTTTTTTCCCATTAACATCTATAGAAGTCGGGTAGAGCCCCGAACTGAATGGAAAATTGTATTTTACATACAGTGTTAATACCCTTTTAATAATTATGCAAGACATAAACCAGGAAGATTTGATTTCCAGTTTTAAAAAAATGGAGACCATCATCTCAGGTATAATCCCAATGACTTCAGTAGTTTGCCCAAGGATGAATTTGGTCCCACCCTCCTTGCTTCTCTTCTTCTGGAATTCACTCATATAAACCTGATATTATATAAAATCAATATGCTTTTATCTAGGGTGAGGTCAATACACATGAACCGTGTTGAACAGTCAGTCGAGGAGGCTCCTTTCAGCACCCTCCTTCAAGACAAACAACACACCCAGCCCCGGAG
>NW_008796041.1:4777157-4778211 GCF_000699145.1 Aptenodytes forsteri | reverse complement strand
CGGCGAGTTCGGCAGCGCGGACAGGGGCAGGGGCGGCGGCGGGCGGGGAAGGCCGGCGCCGGCGCCGCGGAGAGAACCGGCCCCGGGCCGGGGCGGGGGAACGGGCTTGTTGCACGTCGGGCAGTGAATTCACGAAGGGGCAGGGAAAGAAAGGGGAAGGAAATTACCCTGGCCTTCGCAGATGCACAGCGAGGTAAAGCCATCACCGTCCAGAATAGTGAATCCCGTGGCAATCAATTTAATCTATTATTTCGCCTCTTTCTCCTTTCAACAAAAAAGGAAAGGAAAAAAAAACGAGAAGAAAAATAAGGGGGAAAAAATAGACTGAAACAAACCTCCTCGATCCATGACTATTTAATGAAACTAAATGATAGTTGTCGAGATTAAGAACTGGCAGAGTAATAGCTAGCAAATGCATTATGCCCAAAAGCTTTGAAAGATTGAACAAGAATCTCTTTCTCCAGAAAGAGAAGCTTACAGAGCCCATCAGCCCTAGGGAGAGCTCCCCAGGCTACTGTCTGAGCTGTGGGGCACTCCAGCCCCGTAAAGCGCACACACACACACACAGAGAAAACCGAAACGTTGTCTGCAGCTCTCTCCCTTCCCTAGACCCTGAAACTACCCGTGCTCCGGATCGGTGCGAAGGGAGGGAAGGGGAGAGGCCACAGCCCACTGGAACCGAGGACCGTCGTTATTATCAGAAGCCACCGGAGCGGGGAAAGCTGGAGAGTGCAGGCTCCATCCTAGCGTCCGCACTCGTGCAGCCGCCCCCTTCCCTCCCTCAGCCAGCAAAATGCATCGCCTGCTCGCGATGCAGCGGGCCCGGACCGTATTGCGACTCGCCCCCCGCCCCACCGCGAGGAGACGGAGAAGGGGGAAGGGAGGAACGGGAGAAGGGAGATTTTTCCGTGCGTGCCTTTGCATGGGAGGCGGCTCCGCGCCGGCGAGGTTCCCTCTGGGCAGCCCCTGCGCCCTTGACATGACAGCGGCGATCTGCCTCCTCTCCTCCTCGCTCAGCTGGCTCAGGTCCGCCTCCACCCCGGCCGGGACCAGG
>NW_008796041.1:4763937-4776522 GCF_000699145.1 Aptenodytes forsteri | reverse complement strand
GGGATCGGCGCCCACCCCCGGGGGTGCTGCCTCCCGTTCTCCTTCCCTCTGCAAATAAGGATGTGCTCGCAAGGAGCCAAAGCTTGACGGAGCCTAGCTCGCCCGAAGCACGAAGTAAGGGAGGCTGGAAGGCACATCTGGGGGACGTCCATCCAAGCAACCCTCTCAGAGCAGAGCCATCGAGGTCGGGTTGCTCAGGGCCATGTGCAGCTGAGTTCTGAACGTCTCTAGGATGGAGATTTCACAGCCTCTCTGGGCCCCTACCCAATATTTGACCACCCTCGTGATGACTGGCTCCAGTATGTCAATGTCGTTCCAGGATTGGTGAGCCCCAAACTGGGCACAGTACTACTAATGCAGTCTCACAGCTGCTGCATATACTGAGAAGAATCACCTTCTTTAACCTGCCGGCCGCACTTGAGGCAGCACAGCCCAGTCTGCCGTCGGCATTCTTCATCACAACAGCATACTGCTGAAACATGTTCACCTTCTCACCCACCAGGACTTTTTCTGCAAAGCTGCTGTTGGGCCAGCCTGTCCTGGTGCATGGAGTTATTCCCTCCCAGATACAGGACTCTGCACTTGCCTTTGTTCGACTTCATGAGGTTCCTGCCAGCCCACCCTCCTGCCCGTCAGGGGCCCTGCAAGCAGCAGCCCTGTCTTTCAGTGTATCTACCGTTCTCCGAGCTGAGAACTGGTTGAGGGTGTATTCCATGCCTTTGCCCACATCATTAACAGAGACATTGAATATTATTAGTCAGAAAGGTACAACAAGTAACATGCCACCAGTTGGACTTGAAACAACTAGCCACAGCCCATTTCAGCCTGACAGTTCAGTCTGTTTTTCACCCACTGTACAGGTCTCACTAATTTGGCTATAAGGATATTATAGTCGATCGTGCTGAAAGCCTGATGGAGTGTGATTTGCCTGGGGTAAACACATGCTGTCTGTTTCCAATAACCTTCCTGTCCTTCGTCTACTTGGACATGGCTTCCAGGAGGATTTGCTCCGTAACCTTCCCAGGAAGGGTACTAGCCACATTAGCCTAACTGCCTTGTAGTTCTCCTGTGGATCCTCTTTTCCTGAAGACAGGTGCAGTGCTTGCCTTTTTCTGGTCATTAGGGAACTTTCCCAATGATCTGCTGAAGATGATAAAGTGACTTTGCAATAGCATTAGCCAGCACCCTTTGATCCACCCCATCTGGTCCCATGAGCTTCTGCATATCCAACTGGTTGAAGTGCTCTCTAAGTCTGTCTTACTCTACTACAGGTCATGCTTCACTCCCACATACTCTGATGCTCGGCTCAGGGACCTGGGAGACTAGAGGCCAAACCTTACCCATAAAAGCCATGGCAAAGAGCCACCAAGTACCTCAGCCTTTCTATGTATGTCCTTTGCCACTAGTTTTCCTGCCTCATTGATCGGTGCCCAAATTTTGCCCAAATCCTTTCTAGAGCTCTTACTAAATTGTGGCTGTATTTTGAATATTCCATTGTGTTTGTTAAACAGCTAGATTTTCACAAATATCAGTTGTTTTAGCTACAGGGATGTGACAGCATGTGGTGCTCTTGCTTGTCTCCTTCTGTAGCACCATTACTATTTTTCTCCAGACAGCTGTATGCAGATCAGCCCCCAAAATGACCTACATAAGGATGCCATCCAAATATTTATAGTACTCTTGCATTGTAACAGAGACCATTTTTTCCAGGACCGGTTCACAATAAATGATGAAACTAGTAGCAGTTGGGGGCTTCCTACTTGTCTCTCAAGTGACTTTAAGTTACCCATCAAAAGAACAGCTCAGCAGAGAACATGATAGAGGGAAAATCCTCTAAATGGAGTAGCATGACATGAGTGTAAGTGGATGCCTATTCACACCGCGTTCTAGGTAGAGGCATCAGAGGGGCCTGTGGAAGAGGTGACACACAACACAGTTGCACCTGAACAAAGGTGGATTCACTTGGCATGTGAAGGAAAGATACAAATTTCAGTTAAGGGTTTCAGAGGGAGGCAAATACACGTCCCTATTCATTTAGCGCAAGTGAACATCATGTGCTTAGGTATGAATAGACGTGCAAAGTGCTGCTGCGTGAAAGAAGACAAATGCACAACAAAGATGGGGAAAGAGGGATTTAATCACTGAAAGCATTTGGTTTTCTGATACATACTAATGTAAGCATTCATATGCATTTAAATATACACACATACTTAAATATTCTGTGGAGGCTGGTATTCCTGTCCTTTAGCTGGGTATTCTGGAAGTTTATTAAGTTCCCAAATGCGATTTTTCTAAACAAACAAACCCCTTATGTTTCTTTATTCAAAGCCAAAACAAGTAACTAGAGCCTTTGACTCAAACCTAGAAGTCATCTTATGTTTAAAAACAGATGGCATATATGAAAGATGGATGCAGGCAAAGCAAGTGAAATCAAAACACATTAAATTCACTCAATAAAACAATTAAAACTGGGGAAATAGCAGTTTTGCTAGTGCTTACTGATCAAAACTATATACACTGTCCCTATTTCACTGTTAGCATGTCCTGAGATAGAGGATAGGAGGAGGAAAGAGATATATAATGCCTAAGGAAGTGAGCTGAGCCCAAATGGAGGTGCAGGATGAGGTATGACCTTCGGTGGGAAGTTCACTATTGGCTTCACTGGAGCCAAGGATGTCACCTTAACATGATTATGATTTCAAATATCTTAAGGATTTTTGTGGAAACTGGCTCTTTTCACAGTTCTGTGACATTTACCTTTTCTTATGAAACAGCATGAAATCAATAGTTATCTGTCCCAGAAGTCCCACTGCAGGCCTGTTTTCCCTACATCCCATCATTTCCACATCTTTCTCCCTATATACTTCACAGTCTGTCCAAAAGTGACACCATCTCTCTCATTTTGGTGTTACCGATGAAACTCACAAATTAATAAGGCATAACATTCTGTTGTAGAAAGGAAAGAAGAGTTATCAAATGAATCAGCCTTTTTCTCAAAAGTCATACTGTCTAACTTGCAAGAAACAGCTTGGTGGTGTCAGGCTAAATACCCTTAAAAAAAAAAAAATCTATTTTCTTAATCACTAGCACTGAAAAATACGATTAAAACCCTTCAGAGATAAAACAGTCTCTTAAAAAGTGCATGCAGATTATAACTCTGCATGTAAATTTAGAGGCAGAGGTATAGAAGCAAGTTGCCTTCCCTTAGATACTAGGTAACATAAAAAGGATAATCGTGAACAAAGGCAAATCCAACTACCTTTTGAGGGCTTGCTTACAGTTTTTGTAGAATTTTCATTGTATCTGTTTGAATCCAAAATAGATCAGCACAATCCACAAACATTTATGTATTTTACAACATTAAGTCCATGCGTGGTATTATTATCCCTGCAAAACAAAGGCGCGGTATATTTTAAGTGATGTAGCTTCATTCAGAAAAAGAACTGCGCTATGTCAGTTACGCAGTACTTTCATCTGGGCCTGACCGTTTGGTACGCAGACTAGATGCATCAGATGTCCAAAGGAGCCCGTCCAAGTTAGAGCTGAGTAGGCAGAAGCAGCACAAGGATGCTAGTTCATCTTTTGCTGGTGCTGATCTGAGGCAAGTGAATCTCAGTTAAGTGTGTATCTTCAGCACTAAAATGAGTGCTTGAAGTTAATTTGCTGATTAACAACTCTGAAGACATCCAATCTTCTCATCAGTAGGCTACTTAGTATAGACATACTCTTTACATTTTAAAGGGGAGAAAAAGCTATTTAGTGCATAGAATTTGGAGAAGTAATGCTAAGATCATCAGAAGAAAGGAATAAGAGGTCAGTAACACCTTGGCATGAGCTGGCAAAATGGGAGGGGAAGGAAAACTCACATCTTAATAGTATTCCTGGCATTATGCCCAGATAAAAGTGAAGGAGGAAGAAAGTGCATTAATCATTAATAATTAACAGAAGCTGAACTGATCAGTACCACAAAGGAAGGTAAAGTTAAAGAGGAGCTAGAATTTGCATAAACATATTTATAACACTTTACACATTAATGATTTCATATTCTAATTTGTACAAATACCTAGCTAAATGTTACGGTGCCCCTACCACATTTACCCACCCCATTTCAGAGATAGAGACTGTGGAGGATACTCTGAGTTTAAAAGACATGGCTAAGATGCATCCAACAGTTCGGTCCATCTGCTATACAGAATGAGCAATGCCTCTTAATGATAGCTCTTTCCAGACAGTTGACACAATACATTGGATAAGTATATTTAAATATATAAAAATAAAGGAAAATACAGAATACCATAGTGCAGTCAGTTGCACAACTACGCTTGCCATCCTCTCCTATTCACCATCTCAGAATGCAAGTGAGCACACTGCACCAGAGATTAAACGGGCGGGGTGGGGGGGAACACACCAAAATCATGTTGAATCAATATACTGAATGGAACTCATCAAGTACAAAAAAACGGCTAAGTTTTTAAAGGATGAAACAAAACAGTATGAATCTGTTTTCTGGAAAAATGTTGTGCCACACTTAGGAAGTAATAATTTCAAATATGACATAAGTTATGTCTATATAAGCACATAAGCCAAAAGCACATGATGCTTTAAACTGCACATTTGTATGTGCACCTGTATGTGCCACTGGTGCACTAGTGTACTAGGCAGCTCACTGGTGCAGGTTATATGAAATACCTCTTAAGGAGTGGAAACAAATGCATACACACTCTGCACTAAATGACTGTATGCTCTAAAACAAGAACACAGGAGAGTAAGGCTTCTTCTCTCAATAGTAATTCTGTATCAAAACTACTCTTATCTACATACCAACCAAAGTTTGGCTCAGAACTGTACAGCAAACATTCTTCAAGATCATAATTCCGGGGAACTACAGGCCTGTCAGCCTGACCTCGGTGCCGGGGAAGATTATGGAGCGGTTCACCTTGAGGGTGCTCACAAGGCATGAGCGGGACAACCAGGGAAACAGGCCCAGCCAGCACGGGTTCATGAGAGGCAGGTCCTGCTTGACCAACTTGATCTCCTTCTATGAGCAGGTGACCCACCTAGTGGATGAGGGAAAGGCTGTGGATGTGGTCTACCTGGACTTCAGTAAGGCCTTTGACACCATCTCCCACAGCATTCTCCTCGAGAAGCTGGCGGCTCATGGCTTAGACAGGTGTACTCTGCGCTGGGTCAAAAACTGGCTGGACGGCCGGGCCCAGAGAGTTGTGGTGAATGGAGTTCAATCCAGTTGGCGGCCGGTCACGAGCGGTGTTCCCCAGGGCTCAGTTTTGAGGCCGGTCTTTTTCAATATCTTTATTGATGATCTGGATGAGGGGATCGAGTGCACCCTCAGTAAGTTTGCGGACGACACCAAGTTGGGTGGGAGTGTTGATCTGCTCGAGGGTAGGAAGGCTCTGCAGAGGGACCTGGACAGGCTGGATCGATGGGCCCAGGCCAACTGTATGAGGTTCAACAAGGCCAAGTGCCGGGTCCTGCACTTCAGCCACAACAACCCCATGCAGCGCTACAGGCTTGGGGAAGAGTGGCTGGAAAGCTGCCCAGCAGAGAAGGACCTGGGGGTGTTGGTCGACAGCCGGCTGAACATGAGCCGGCAGTGTGCCCAGGCGGCCAAGAAGGCCAATGGCATCCTGGCCTGTATCAGAAATAGTGTGGCCAGCAGGAGTAGGGAAGTGATCGTGCCCCTGTACTCGGCACTGGTGAGGCCGCACCTCGAATACTGTGTTCATTTTTGGGCCCCTCACTACAAGAAGGACGTTGAGGTGCTGGAGCGTGTCCAGAGAAGGGCAACAAGGCTGGTGAGGGGTCTGGAGAACAAGTCTTATGGGGAGCGGCTGAGGGAACTGGGGTTGTTTAGCCTGGAGAAAAGGAGGCTGAGGGGAGACCTCATCGCTCTCTACAACTACCTGAAAGGAGGCTGTAGCGAGGTGGGTGTCGGTCTCTTCTCCCAAGGAACAAGCGATAGGACGAGAGTAAATGGCCTCAAGTTGCGCCAGGGGAGGTTTAGATTGGATGTGAGGAAAAATTTCTTTACTGAAAGAGTGGTTAAACATTGGCACAGGCTGCCCAGGGAAGGGGTTGAGTCCCCATCCCTGGAAGTGTTTAAAAGACGAGTAGATGAGGCACTTAGGGACATGGTTTAGTGGGCATGGTGGTGTTGGGTTGATGGTTGGACTCGATGATCTTAAGGGTCTTTTCCAACCTTAATGATTCTATGATTCTATGATAATGAATCTCCAGTCTCACCTGACTTACTAGTCACCCAAAAAGCCAGTAAAGGATGATAACAAGGTACCTTGCAAAGCATTGTGTATTGCTGTTCTGTTCAAATACATAGTACTCCTCTCTGTACAGAATTTTCTATTCCATCACTTTGTACATGCAGATTGAGAAACCATCGGAATAGTGAGTTACCCTGTTCCAAAGATCCTGCAAAAAACCCAAAAGATGGATTATAGCATAAAAACACCCATGTAAGAGAAAACACCCTGGGCAGAATTATTTGCAGTATTCCAGAGTTCCTGAATGTCTGGGTTTTTTGGATACCATGCACTCTGACACAATACCATTAATGTTACAGTGTCCTATTTATTATTAAACAAATCACTTTTGAACAGCCACTGCAGATATTTTAGCCTCATTATCATCAGTCCAGTCAAAACAGGATTAGTAGATGCACTTTATCCCAGTGAACAGCCAGTGCATAGAAACCTGTCTGTTATCCTAGCAATCTCACAACCAGATTTGCTTGCTTAAACAAAACAAGAAGGTCTGCCAACTGCCTACAGCACAGCAATGCTGATATGCTCACAATATGGACTCCCACAGTATAGATTAGTCACAATGTTAAAAATCTTATGTTTATTTGCAATCAGTGCTTCTAATACACAAATAGTGATTTGCATCTTAAACTGAAGAATGGGACAAAAAAGCCCTTAATCTCAAAGCCTGTATTCTAAACCACCTGCAACAACAGCAATATGTAGTTTTGTCCTGTTGTTCTCCAGTTGCTTTCTCTAAGTTGAGTTTATCCACCTGCAGCAGTTGAGTACAACTAACAGTGGTATAGACATCATCACAGAGCGCTCAATTTTTATCTGCTTGTACGGTGAAACAGTCATAGCTGGGATTATTGCAATTCAAGAGCAAGAGTAGTCAATTAGGAAGAACCTAGGGAAAGATTTGAACCATCATGAGCATCAAATTATGATAGATCACATCAGAATAAAGTAACTGTTCAGTTTATTCAATTGGGTTTGCATCAGTAAGCGTAACAGTAAGATTCTCGGGACCTGTCTCTTAGGATTGTTATTGGTAAGATAAGAGTGTTGAAAGTTTTAATTTAATTTAAAAGCAGTTATCTCTCTCATGCTGAGAACACAGTAGGTACTTAAACTGAAAACTGCATAGCCTAAACAGAGGAAAGTCTTGTTAGTGAAGCACATATTTAGATTATATGTTCAGGTCCTGCCTGTGCCACAGAGCACAGGCTTTCACTTTAAACACATTCTTTTTTTTTTTTTTTCCTTCTAAATCAGTTAATTCGTTGCGGGGGAGAGGGAAGTGGATGTTAAGATTCATTAGGACTATCAAAAATAATTCATTTGATTTACATGGATCTGTGTATAGAAAGCTTACTTAAAATAGGATTCTCGAGATGAAACCTGCCTTACTGTAAGTATCATATATAACTAAATATTGGCCAAGGCCACCATGTCCAAGGATAAGAGATTAAACTTAAGCACCTGAGTCCTTCTTTAGGAGCTCACATGTAGAATGATAAACAGGGATGCAGAGCACACAGTTGCACTGCCTGTTGCTTTCCATGTATTGAGTGACACATTGTAGACCTTGTTAAATACACATGAACTAGGTTTTCTGGCATAAGCGACCAACTGGCTCTGTGGTAGAATTAAAGAGAAAAAAAGAAAAGGTTTACCTTTGATCTATAAAGTCCTTAGAATGGGTTCTGGATACTGCACATTTCATGCAAAATAAACAGCGTTTATACCAGAAAGTATATCTATTCAGGACTAAGAAAGTTTACCCTTCTTTTCAGGTATGTACTTAGAGGCTTTATACTCTTGACACTAGAAATAGCTCCTAGCTCATAAAGCAGGTCTACGTCCCAAATACTTTGATTTTCATTTTAGTCCAAAACCAATCTTAGAATGGGTGGGAAGGAACCTCTGGAGGTCACCTGGTCCAACCACCCTCTCAAAACAAGGCCAACATAGATTAGATTGCTCAAAGCCATTTTCAGCCAAATTGAGTATTTCCACAGAGATTTCAGTCTCTCTGGGCAACCTTATATCTAATCAGAATTTCTTTTGTTGCAACTTACCTCAATTACTTCTCATCCTTTCACTGTGCACCTCGGGGATGAGTAAGGCTTTATTTTCTCTGTCTCCTCCCATTAGGAACTTGAAGATGGCAATAGGATTCACCCCGAGCCTTCTCTTCATCAAGCTGAACAAACCTATCTCTCTCAGCCTCTGCTCATAGACCTATGAGTGCTTAGGAGACAAACCTATCTCTCTCAGCCTCTGCTCATAGGTCAGGTGCTCTGGTCTCCTAACAGTCTGGACAACCCTTCACTGGACTTGTTCCAGTTTGTCAATCTCTTTCTTATGCTGAAGAACCCAAACCTGGCCACAGCACTCCATTGCAATATGACAAATGCTGAGTAGAAAGGAATAATCAGTTCCCTTAATCTCTTGGCTACAATCCTTTTGATACAGCCCAATATACTGTTAACCATCTGAAATGCAGGACTTCACACAAATCCTTCCTGAATTTCATGTGATTCATGTTGGCCCATTCCTCCAGCCTGACTAGGTCTCCTTGAATGGCAGCCCTGCCATAGAGCACATTGACTTCATCTGCCAGTTTGGTATCATGCACAAATTTGATGAGGGTCCATTCCTTCTCCTCCTCCAGACCACTGATAAACATATTAAACAGGGTAAGTCCCAGGATGGACCCCAGAACTTCACTTGAGCTGACCTCCAGACAGAGTACAAATCATTACCCAGTATCCTTTGAACCCAGTGATCCGGACAGTTTTTCATCAATTTAGTGTTCCACCCATCTAAACTGTAAAGTCCCAACATTGATATAAGGATCCATAAGAGACCATGTTGAAAGCCTGACTAAAATCAAGGTTGAAGACCCCTACCACTGTTCTCCCCTCATCCACAGACTTAGTTTTTTTAATTATAAAAGGCCATCAACTCGGCCAAAGCATAATTTACCTGTTGTTTCCATTCACCACCTTCTCCTTCACTTGCCCAGAAATGGTTTACAAGAGGACTCACTCCATGATTTTTCCAGGCTGAGGTGAGGCTGACCTGCCCTTAGTTCACTGTTACCATATTTGCCTTTCTGAAGATGGTTGCGGCATTTTCCTTTCCCCAGTCATCAGGGAACTCCCCCAACCTCCACAACCTTTCAAGGATGTCTGAGAGTGACCTCACTATGACATCGGCCAAATCTCTCAGTACTCACAGATGTATCTCTTCTAGTCCCATGGATCTGTATGTATTGAGGTTACTCAGGAGATCACTGACTTGTTCCTCTTCCACTATTTGGCTTACCTAACAGCATCCCTACATACCCAAGCAATGTTTCTAAATTCCTCCTTCATAGCCTGCCCTCACTTCCACTTCTATAAATGTTCTTTTTGCACTGGACCCCAGTCAGGATCTTGTTTAACCAAGACAGACTCCTGACATATCTATTCATTTCTGTGAGTACTAGCATGGATCATTCTTTTGCTTGGAGGAGACTGTCCTTAAAGATCTGAAAGATCTGCTAACTCTCATGAGCTCCTTTGTCCTTCAATGCTGCTTCCCACCAGAGTATACCTCCCAGTTCCCTGAATAAGCTGAAGTCTACTTTCTTCAAATTTGCGATCTGTGTTCTGCTGCTTGCCTTCCTCACTCGCCTCAGGATCTTGAGCTCTGCAATTTCATGGTCACTACAGCCAAGGTTGTCATTGATTATCACATCCCCAACAAGCTCTTCAGAGGTCATGAGTAGCGATGTCCAGGAGAACATCACCTCCCATGCAGCATCTGTATTAAGAAGTTATACATGACATCCTCCAGAAATTTCTGAGATTGCCTGTGTCCTGCTGTACCGCCCTTTTGTCAGGTGTCAGGGAGGTTTAAGTCCCCTACGAGAAGTAGAGTCTGTAATATATATAGACTTTGGTCAATTCATAGAATCATAGAATCATTGAGGTTGGAAAAGACCTCTAAGATCATCGAGTCCAACCATCAACCCAACACCACCATGCCCACTAAACCATGTCCCTAAGTGCCTCATCTACTCGTCTTTTAAACACTTCCAGGGATGGGGACTCAACCACTTCCCTGGGCAGCCTGTGCCAATGTTTCACCACTCTTTCAGTAAAGAAATTTTTCCTCACGTCCAATCTAAACCTCCCCTGGCGCAACTTGAGGCCATTTCCTCTTGTCCTGTCACTTGTTACTTGGGAGAAGAGACCGACCCCCACCTCGCTACAACCTCCTTACAGGTAGTTGTAGAGAGCGATGAGGTCTCCCCTCAGCCTCCTTTTCTCCAGGCTAAACAACCCCAGTTCCCTCAGCCGCTCCTCATAAGACTTGTTCTCCAGACCCCTCACCAGCCTTGTTGCCCTTCTCTGGACACGCTCCAGCACCTCAATGTCCTTCTTGTAGTGAGGGGCCCAAAAATGAACACAGTATTCGAGGTGCGGCCTCACCAGTGCCGAGTACAGGGGCACAATCACTTCCCTACTCCTGCTGGCCACACTATTTCTGATACAGGCCAGGATGCCATAGGCCTTCTTGGCCGCCTGGGCACACTGCCGGCTCATGTTCAGCCGGCTGGCGACCAACACCCCCCGGTCCTTTTCCGACAGGCAGCTTTCCAGCCACTCTTCCCCAAGCCTGTAGCGCTGCATGGGGGTGTTGTGGCCCCAGTGCAGGACCCGGCACTTGGCCTTGTTGAACCTCATACAATTGTTTAAGGAAGGCTGTCCACTTCTTCACCCAGATTCAGAGGGTCTGTAACACACTCCCACCACAATGTCATGCTTACTGGCCTCTCTTCTGATCCTGACCTGCAAGCCCTCAACTACACTGTTGCCCATACCACAGAAGATCTTCACACATTCAAGCTGCTCCTTTACATTGGCAGCAATCCCCTTTCTCTTCACCTCTACCTGTCTTTCTTAAAGACTTTCTTTCCATCCGTCTCAGCACAGCAGGCATGTGAGTGACCCCACTAAATCTCAGACATTCCTGTGATCTCATGAAATCTGCATCTACTCCTACCCAAGCCTTTCCTCTTCACCAGCAGGATTGAGAATAAAACCCAGACTCCCATCCTGTTCACCCTTGCCTCCAGAGTCCTCTAGTCACTCTTGCTAGCCTCAGGGTCTCCTTCCTTGGCAGTGTCATTGGTGCCCATGTGGATGAGCATGCAGTGGAGTACATAAAGAGCACAATACCTTTCTCTCATTTATCATAGTTCTAATAGCACACAGGACATCATACTACTGCATAGTATCCAGTACTTTATAAAATACCATTGGTTATACAATACTTATCACTGCTTTGTGCAGCTTTCATTCGAATTTTACAACTTGTGCAGCAATACATTTGCACATGGTATAAATCTCCATTTCAGAAAGAGAACTTCTTATATTAAATATCTAGTGACTTCACAAAAGAAAACAACATTTTTATAATTTGTTGACTATGTGTCAAAGTGATTTTTATTATAATGAAATAAACTACTGGGGAATTCAGTATATTCCACAAACCCATGTTTACTATACTCAGTACACTTTTCTAACTCTCTTACAGTACTACTTTCTTTAGGTAAGTAAGCATGTTGCAGTGGCTTGTATCAGGCAGTGTAGCAGTCCCTTTTTCATCACCAAGTTGCTAAACCTAAAAGATGGCCCACGGCTTAGGAAACCAAGACCTTCTGCTGTTAAAGAGACTTTGTTATACCTTGGCAAAACCTGTACGTAGCCACTAGAAGTTAATGACTGCATACCTTTGTGTAGGAGGCTTGCTTATCTGTTCTATGGGGACAGTGACACTTCTTACTCTAACAGCAGTGGTAATTTATGGTTTTAAGGTTTTAAAAACTCAAATGTTCTAGTGGTGAGGTCCATAAAAGTATCGCACAATTTTCTGTGATTCACAATTCACAAATTCACAAATTAATTCTATGCTGCCTAATATACACATGGGAATTAATTTAGGTAAGAAAACTATATAAATCTGCTGGCACAAAGAAGTCACTAGCTGTTTATTCTTAGCTCATCAGCTAGTCAAAACTGCTAACTCATATACATTTTCACTAAGTCCTAGTGAGTTAGTGTAGATGTGCCTTCATTCTGGAATGCAAACTCTTGCTTTCCACTGTTATACATAGTGCTATATCATATATCCCAATGCATAAACTGATTGAATTACAAATTAAAATTAATCTGATGAAGAGAAAGAGGTAGTTGGTTTCTTTCTTAATGAAGGTTTTTTTTTTTTTTATTTTTCTTCTGTAATGGTAAGT
>NW_008796041.1:4755007-4763875 GCF_000699145.1 Aptenodytes forsteri | reverse complement strand
TTCTTAATGAAGGTTTTTTTTTTCTTAATTTCTCTACTGTAATGGTAAGTGTCTACTTCTGACCTTAAAAGACAGTTAATATTTTTCAAGTAAATCTTTTCCATTCTTAGGGTTTTTTTAAGGACATCTGAAATGCAAGGGCATCTGGTTGTAAGGATTTTTGGTTAACACTATTCAGCATAAAAGACAATGACAAAAAGTAGGAAAAGTCATAAACTGAACACGCCAATACAAAAACTCTAATGAGCAGTAGGCAATGGAGACATTAAGGGAGCCCAGAACTCTTAAGATCACTGATGGATGAGCGATTGAAGGAACCACTCAAACATAATCTTGAAGAGGTTTAACCAGAACTTTGTAATTTATAAGAATGAAGACAAGATTATCATGAGTGTGATGAGAAAAAACAAACTTAGTATGGAATATTTGAGGTGGACTGTGGCAACATGCAAAACGTTATGGGATGTTTAAGGAAAGGATCAACAGCAGGGAAAGGGAAGGATCAGGATTGAAGGGGAACAAAAACATAGGAAAACGGAAAGGAGGGGGAATGAAAATGTGGCTAGTTGCATGGAAGCAGGCTGCCAGTCAGTACTTTTGTCTGGCCAAACCCTGTGCCTCATCACCGCAATCTGAGATATCATCTTACTATACTGTATTCCTGTCTATTTTCCTTTGTGAGTGCACTATTTTGTGTGCAAGACAATAGCTAACATCAAGATGGGCTCACTGTCAAGTAGAACAGAAGGTCCCAAGGTTGGATGCTGGACTGTCTATACATCTGGACCAGCTATGAGAGACTTGTGTGAGAGCGTATGTGTGAGGGTGCTTGTGTGATATGCTAGAGATCTTTAAATCTCATTATCTGGCAAGTAAGAACAGGATCAAGCCTTTCCTTCATGTTTATATGAGCACTGGTTATGTGGATGCAGCACATATAAAGGCACTATCTTTCTGTCTGTGTTCATCTGTTGACCATGTCTGTACTAAGGCAGTAATTGAGAGTGTGTGTGTGTATGTACTGATGACACATGCTTGGCCTCGCTACTGGGTGGACTTCAAACAGGAAACCACAGCAGCTTTAGCTCTAGTGGACTGGGAGGAAAACTCTCTTGGGTCCTGAAGTCCACTTCTCTTAACAGTTTTTGCTCTCTATAAATAAGCATTCAGATTATCAAGAGTCCTTATCAGCATTTTTCCACTAAGCAATTCGATTCTAGGATAGGAGTTAACTAAATTAGGGTGCCTACATTTAAGTACCTACATACAGACTCTACATGCGAGCAAAGTGTTCAGACTCCCATTGTAGTTGGAGGAGAGCCAGTCCATAAAATGTAAAGGGGGAGTCAGGTGAACAACAGATGGGATTCTGTTGCATAAAAATGTTATATGCTACTTATACTTCAGCTGCCAATGCAGAAAGACAGATCTTTTATAAGATGTAAAATTTCTTTTACACATTCTCAGTCATATCTGCCAGCCCTCCTGTAAGGCATTACATACCTACCTGTGGGCACATGACTCAAGGGAGCTGTATATACCTCAGAAAGTTAATCAGCTTGGTGTAAGCTTCCATTAACTAAATGGGAAGCCAGACAGCCAGCTTGCTTAAAATTTAGATGTCCCCTTGCCTTCAGCTGAATCTGTTTAAGTGTCTTCTTGAAAGGTAAAGTTTACAAGCCTTTCTTATAAGTGCTCTCTTTCCTTACAGTACAAGCCCCTGGCTGATACATCCAGTGCAAATAACACCTGCAGTTAAGATCAAGAACACATTCTAAGCTTCACAGAAAAGTCTTTGTAACAGCTTGAGGCATGGAGGGAAAGGACTATGTGAACTGTTTCAAATACTACTTCTGAAAAATGATCGAGCCATTCATGGACCAGGTGGCAGAAGCATACTTTTACAGATTTGTTGGAACGTTTGCAGAATCATGGAACAACAGGCTGGCTGAGGTTGGAAGGGACCTCTGGACCATCTTGTCCAACTCCCCTGCTCAAGCAGGGCCACCTAGAGCCGGTTGCTCAGGACCGTGTCCAGACGGCTTTTGAATTCCTTCAAGGATGGAGACTCCTCTGTGTTCCAGTAGTCCAGTGGAATACCATTAAAAGAACTTGATGTTTCACAATAATATAGCACCAAAGTCACAAGTGTGCCTATGATCTAATTCAGCTACAGGGTTTCCCAAAGCAGTAACAACAAAAAAATACAGTCACTTCAGAGATTGGACTATAGAACAGCAGCAAACACACTATGAATAAAAATAGCCATCTCATTTCTCTTACCAGCCTGACTGTTACGTAAACAAGAGTATCTAGCTGAAAACATAACTAATTCATAAAGAGTTTTAAATTACTACTATAAACTAATCCAGTTTAAAATAAATGTCACCTATTTGGGCTTAACTATTTTTTCTATTGCATCCACTGATTCTAGCCTCTCAGATCAGCTCTCACCAGCTGGAACAGAATTTCCACTTTAACAGAACTCACTCATATAGCACAGAGATGCTTAGAGTTGTAGCAGATTTAGTGAAGTTTCTTAACAGTTCCTAAAGTCTTTTGGACTAATTCACACAAAGAAGTTCTGAAGATATGAAGGCAGATGAATCTACATTTTCAGCTAAAACAAGCAAATATTCCCTCCCACACAGATCCTCTGCCCCCTTTCATCTCATCCATCCTCCTCCCCTGCCCTGGAGTATCTACAAGTCATCATTCTGTCTATCTGTAACTCCCCTAACACCCGTACTACATTTACAAAAATACAAGTAAAAATAATCAGCTATAACTCAGAAACCACAGAAAGAAGAGAATCAAAGAGTAGCAGAGCATTCCCCCCAGGTTCTGGTGGGAGAGGTGGGGTATGACCTTACTGAGTTCTCTGTATTCTGCCCATTACCACAGCATCTTTGACAGTCTTCTGATTGTAGGGAAGACTAAAACATTTTATCATGAAAATAATGGATTTATGCAAAGATTTAGAGAAAATATTCACCTACAGGGTCTATGCTAAATAAACTGATGTTCTTTCCTTTCCTTCACATTCTTCCTGTTGACCTAGAAAAGTGATTTTTAAATCTAAGATTTGTCTTTGTAAAATATGGTCTAGATGCTTTTTAGGCCTTCCAGTAGGATACTTACTGAGTTTGCCTGCAGCAAAAACATAATGGAAGAAGAGCCCTATAAAATTAATGGTTTTCCTCTGTGTTAAAGAGGTAACTCTCTTCCAGTTTCATTTAGATACCGAGATTTCATAGACAAATTTTAGTACAGCTATGTTGCTGTACTAACTATGCACCCCAGACCTAAAAATTCACAAAATAAAATAAGATTAAGGAAATCTACAACACATCCAAGATTCCATATTCGTTAAAGATATCTCCTTCCAGAAACAACTCCAGAGCAGCAAATCAAAACTCTTAAGAGACCAAGCTTTAACAACTGCCAGTAGTCTCAGGTTTGAACTTACAGCTATTTCTGTATCTTCTTAGGTTTCCATGATCCTGACTCAGTGCTTCCCTAAGGACTAGCTACATTTTTAAATTTTATTTTACTTTTTCAAATCCCTTCCCAGCTAAGTCCCTCCCTAACTCCTCCACAGAAGTTCCTGACTCACTCACTTGCCTTTGGTAAAGCTATGAATGTGCTGAATCAGTCAGCTGATGATAGAAATGTTTTCTCTGCTACCATGGGGATCACACAAATACAAGAGGACTACCACCTTGCCTTATTTTTTGCATTTTTGCCCTAAACTGCCTAGGACATCAAGTGAGCAGTTATCTATTCTCATTCTCAAATTTCCTATAGGCACCAAGGAAAACCATAGGAAGCTTGAGGAGAAAAAAAGAAGGGGGGGGAAAAAAAGGGATTTGTACACAGAAAGCAATAACTAAAAATTAGTATTCTTGGCCAAAACATTGTAGGCATAAGCATAAAATCTCCCTTACAGGGTCAACAGGCTTGTATATAACATTAAAATAAGAGTTTCAAAGGCCAGTTCAATTCCAAACTCCTACTCTTGTCACTCAGCTTCTATTGATTTCTATTTAAGAACTCTCATTTTATATTTGCATTTAAGAAAATTTTCTGTAAATTAATTATAAGTAGTCTAAGGCTTGCTGCCTTTAATAAAACTTCATCAAATCTGAATTTGTGGTACAAATTTACTACTTAATTGATACAATAAATGGCAAATGAAGTACTCCTTCACCAGATATTTCAAGATCCTAGAAATTTCTGGAGTTAGTAAATATCTTCAGCAGTGAGGCTCACAAAACTTCCCAAAAGATCAAAACACCTTACTTGACAGTATTTTTAAGGCCATTTTTCCTAAGTACATGAAACTTCAGCAATGCAAAACAGTAGCATTTAGCAATACGACTAATTAGATAGCGCCCTTCTATTTACGCTTACAGAGAATATTACACAACAGTTAAGACTGCAATAATAGGGTTGAAGTGGTTATTTTTCTTCAGTTTTTATTCCCATCTTTGTTCATCCTGATAATTGCTCCTTCTTTCTCCTTCCCCTTTCTCAAGTAAAAATTTAAAAGACAATTATTTCGCTGTTCATGAACGCTTCCAAGAAACATCACTCTCTCTATAGTGTGAAGTTACATTTTAACTGTTTGTGTATAGCTAGTATTCGTGATGCTCTAAAACCCCCCACAGAACTGCTGATCCCAGTTAGAGAACACAGACAGAAAAAGGTAGCTCACACAAGAGATAGAAATTTTAGCATAACCCTAAAAATTTAGTCTACATTTTGAAAATACTAAGGAAGTAATGATAATATCTCCCATTGGGATAAGCAAAAAAGCCATACAAGCAGTGTTTAATTATAACTTATTATCTACTATTTACCTATTTTATAAAACAATGAATTATAGAGATTATGTTATATAAGACTACAATGCTTTTTAATGTATTATATGCTGCTATGAAGATAAGTATTTGTGTTGCTTATCTGTTTTCTAGCATGTGATTTTTATGTACACGTACAGACTTTGATATTTTTCAAGGAATAAGCAACTCCTTATAATACACTAAATTTCACCTCTTTGCTAGAAGTATCTTTCTTACCATTATTTAAATAAAGTTGGGATCAAAAGTACTATCACTTAGTAATTCCACTAAAGAAATTTAAAACAAAAAGTGAATTAGTTGCTCCTAGTAACTGTTCAGCTCCTGAGATTCTTTTTCTTTTTCTTTTTTTTTTTTAAATTATAAATGTTACTTACATTCACAATTCAATATGGAAAAGGTGCTCAACATGAAAAATTATAAGTAATAAAAGAATTGCTTACCTTAAACTTCAGCTTTCCTTGCAATCTTGATTTTTTTGTCTTCATATCTAGCGGCTCCAGGTAGCAGTAGAATGAGAATTGTCTGTGTCCCTGTGAATGTCCAGAGCAAAGAGGTTAGCCTGTGATATATTGGTCTCTCTAATCTCTTCATATCCTCCCTGGCACAACTGAGCACTTTGTCTAGCTCTTAATACTAAACACAGATTGCAAAATCAGTGATTCCAACTCAATGTAGCAGGACACTAATTTGATTCCACATACTGTTTGATAACGTAACTGTCTTATATAAGCTTTAGCCTATTCAAGATATATTTTACAACGGAAACCATTATTTTCAGGGCAGGAAGACGCCATAGTGTTATACCTTTGATTGTGTCCTTGACTATTTTATTATGTAATGTTTCAAACAATCCTTTTTAATTTAGAGAACTATCAGTAACATACTTAATGCAGTTACAGGCAGCATGGAAACAAAAAAGGTTTAGAACATAGCTGGCCCTGATCCAAAAACCTTTTGCCACGTGCCCTATTCTCACACACAGAAACCCAACTCTGGACAGCTGCCAGTGCACGCTTACCTTTCCTGTCTGAGCTGTTGTCTAACGCTCTCTTACAACTGATAACCACCGTTCCTCAAGGAAGCTAAGGGAATGAGCTGGGGGAGGAGGTGGGATTTCTCATTTAGTTAGCAATATATTTGTGTGGACTGTTTTTATCAGTCTCGTATATATATAAAAGTTTTAACAGCTCTACAACTAGCAAAATATGTTTGTTTTCTTCACAATAACTTCCCCAAATTATTTGCCAACTTCTGCAAACTCTTAAATTCATTGTAGGGGGAAATCTTTTTAATATTCACGGTCTAATATTTTTTACCTACTTTCCCCCCCCCCCCCCCCCCCTCTCGAATTCAAAAGAACAAACCCAAACCATAGCTGGATTAAGCTGACCTGGCATGATTACTTCTGATAGACCAAAGCAAATTACATCACATGAGGATTATAGATTAAAATTACTGTGCTGATTGTGCGAATGCCTACGAGGAGTTCAGATTTTTTTTTTTCTTTACTGTAACTGTAGCATTTGGGTGGGGTTATTCAGTGTGTTTTCGCATGCACAGTTTGGTCGGTGCATTTGTTATGTCACATTTCAAGTGGAACGAAATTTAGTGTGACAGTTGTTCTTTTATTTCTACCAGCTGCCCTCATACAAATCCATAATAGGTATTACATATTCTAGATAGGTCTTAAGAAGCTCCTATAGACAGAAAAACAGATAGTGCTGGAATGACAGTTCCGAAGCTGAGATTCAAATGAGGCGGTTTCTGTTTCCACTGTGACACAAAACTGTCTGCATGACCAGTACCTAATCCTTCAGAGACAGATATCCTATTGCAGAAATACCTTTAAAGACTGACCCTGCTTTAGATTATGCCCAGATATACCCATATATATGTACACCTATAGAAAACAAATACTCGCATTACACACATGTGCAAGCAAATTATCCATTAATATATAAAAAGCATTTAAATATTGTGAAAACTCCTATAAAAAGTTATAGTATTTTCCCTGATCACATATTCACATAGTTGAAGCTTATCTCAGACTACTACAATGTAAAGATACTTACTTTTGTTTTGCTTTAACTCTGATAGTCACCTTTCAATGTATTTCACAGCCACATCCAAAATAAATAATGCTAAAACTTATGTACATTGGGCAAGGGAGATGTCCTTGCTCTCTGCGAGCAACAGCTCTTCCAAATCATTCACACTGCATTCATTAGCAATGCCACATTTTAACACGGTTCAGCAGCTGAGTAATAGTTCGAAGAAAGTTTCTGATAGTCCATCATTATACAAGCCAGATAATTGATTAGTTGTCTCCATTGACTGAAGCTATCAACTTTGGATTGGAAAGCTGAAACTTTAGGTGACATGTTTTCACCCCAACAGTCTCTTGGCCAGTTACTTATGTTGAAACTAGTAACTTCAAATTGGTTTTCAGGATCTGCTGGTTTCCTGTCTCTGGAGTTTGCTGAAGTGTTTTTATGCATTTTCCTGGACTCAAGTCTGGATCAATACTACAGTTCAGTGCAAGGGAAATGGCTGCCACCTTGACATGTTCAGATTCGTTGTGGTTAGCTATCAAGTCTCTCACACTTTGCAGAGTCAAAGCAATTTTCTTCAGATCTGTATCTTCACTGCAATGGCTGTAACAGACCACTAAGACAAGTGGGGGAAAAAAAACAACAACTATGAAATCAAGAACAGCAAAAATAAGTTTCCGTCTTCAGCTCAGAACTTTTGTTTAAAAATCTCACTTCAGCTTCTATTGTATATGCACAGTAGAAACTTGCCATTCAGAAATCATGTTAAATTTGCAAATACAACCTATCCAGTATCTTCAAAGTCCTGAAGACTTTGTGTTACCAAAAGTGGATCAGAATCTCCATACATTCTGTGCAACTTGTGTCCAAGAAATTTAACTTCAAAATTAACACATCTGTCCATTAAAACATAAAAGAGAGCATGTCAAAACAGAAAATACTGAATTCTCTTACTATCAAGTTTATTGTGACACTTGAGTAAATCACATTCATAGCTGTATTATCACTGTACACTTTTTAGACTATTTCTATCAATTCTAAAATGTCAGCTTCTCCTCCAGCACTTTATTGACCCTTATTTTCATTAAATAATCTTTTTTAAAGGAATTGCTTAATTGCCTTTTAATGTCATACATATTTGTATCGGGTGTCCGTGCCCAGGCATTGGCAGCGGGGCTGCAGGGTGGCCCCTGTGAGGAGAGGCCGGGGCTGCCCCGTGCCGGACACAGCCGGTTCCGGCCGGCTCCAACGGACCCACCGCAGGGCACGGCTGAGCCCCTCAGCCACGATGGTGGTGCCTCGGGGAAAACGTGCTTAATAAAAGGCAGAAAACACCACACATGCAGAGGAGGAGCGAACAGAAAAAGTGAGAAATGGAAGAGGGGACACCAAGATCAGAGAAGGAGGAAGGGAAGGAGGCACTCCGGGCACCACAGCGGGTATTCCCTGCAGCCCATGGAGAGGACCACGCCAGAGCAGATATCCACACTGCAGCCCATGGAGGGCTGGTGAATATTCCCTGGAGGTACTGCGGCCCGTGAGAAGGACCTATACCAGAGCAGGCTCCTGACAGGAACTGCAGCTGGTGCTGTCATACCTGCTCCCACACTGGAGCAAGTTCTTCCTGAAGGACAGCAGCCTGTGGAGAGCACACATGCTGGAGCAGGGGAAAAGTGTGAGGAGGAAAGAGCGGCAGAGAGGAGCTGTTATGGACTGGCCACAATCCCCCATTCCCCATCCTGCAATGGATGGCTATAGACTCTTCAGAAGGGACAGGCGAGGAAGGAGAGGCGGTGGGGTGGCCCTGTATGTTAGGGAGTGTTTCGATTGTCTAGAGCTCAACGATTGTGATGATGATACGGTCGAGTGTTTATGGGTAAGGATGAGGGGGAAGGCCAACGAGGCAGATATCCTGCTGGGAGTCTGTTATAGACCACCCAACCAGGATGAAG
>NW_008796041.1:4742368-4752909 GCF_000699145.1 Aptenodytes forsteri | reverse complement strand
TCTTTACTGAAAGAGTGGTTAAACATTGGACCAGGCTGCCCAGGGAAGTGGTTGAGTCACCATCCCTGGAAGTATTTAAAAGACGTGTAGATGAGGCGCTTAGGGACATGGTTTAGTGGGTGGTGGTGTTGGGTTGACTGTTGGACTCGATGAACTTAGAGGCCTTTTCCAACCTTAATGATTCTATGATTCTATGATTCTATCCTCCTGCACCACTCTGGGTGGGGGGAGGTAGCAGAGTCAGAATGAAGGAGTGAAATTTGGGAAAAAAGGGTGGGGGTTGGTGTTTTCATTTTTATCTTCGTTTCTCACCATCCAACTTGATTTTAATTGACAATAAATTAAATTAATCGAGTCTGTTTTGGCTGTGATGGTAATTGGTAAGTGATCTCTCTGTCTTCATCTTGACACACAAGATTTTTTATTTTCTCCCCTGTCTTGTTGAGGAGAGGGAAGAGAGTGGCTGGGTGGGTGTCTGGCAGCCAGCTCAGATCAACCCACCACAATACCCCATTGATATCTATTTGTTAGTTACAGGATAAAATACTTAACGGAACCAGTCAGTTTTCACACGTTTGGTGTGGTATACCACTTGTAACCTAGCAAAAATGGCATTATTTTAAATTGATTTATAGCAAGTTTTGTTCAGATAAATGATAGCACTAACATTTATACTTACTTCTAAACTTGAGTATTTTACTACTTCTTACAGCACATAAGGCTATGTTTCAGTCTTCATTATGTGACAATTAGTGTTTATCAAGGAATTTACTGTGGAAGCCAAAATGTAAGCAGCCAAGGTAAGACTTGCATCTTAAATACTTGTATTAAAAATAGATCTCTATGTGCACACAATTAATTTAGCTTGCTGGACAAATGGAAAGATATTTTGCGCTGCTTACAATTAACTTGTGGGATGCATAATAGATCTTACTGAATAAAATGTTTCCTGGCCCTGATGTCTATTGGCACAGCAGGGCTCATGTCCACACATATAAACTCTTTTCTAATCCAAAGCTAGGTGGCCATCCCATACTGCTTACTGTGAGCAGTCCGTGGCTGTGAGACTAGGGGGTTACCAGACAATTTCATAATTATACATATAATAGCTGTAATATCTATGATGAAAGCAAACAGGAAGATCTTTCAAGTATCTGGCATCTGAATACAAGATTCCTGTTAGAGGTGGAAACACAAGCAGAAATTTTGTGTATGCAAATGTTGTTCCATGTTATCTTCAGCGTTTGCCCTAACCTTCCTGCAAAGTAATCTGTCTGGATATAGATGGAGAGAGAATATAAGGTTAGAGGCAAATGCTACATTTCTGCCTCCACATTTTAAAAACATCCTTTCCAGTCCAAGATAACTATTGCTTCACCTTCACAAGGTGATTACTTTGCTATCTCCTTGCACTTCAACTAAAGAAAATCTCAGTAGCCAACTTCATTTTCATCTCCTGTATGTTCCCTCGTATGACATTTTCCCATTCTTGTGTACTAGAGTGATCCTACTGTGCCTTGTGAGGAAGTGTTTTTTCAGAACAAGTAGGGGGTCACTTGGCAGAACCAGCCTTCTAGAATCAGCTTTAATGTTTTAGTATTGGCCCTGATAAAACTGTTGGATTACTTCTGCAGAAAACTGCATAAGCCAGATATAAAGTCTGTTTTGCAGGCCTTTGAGTAACAGAGGCTATTGTTTGTTTTATTTATATGCATAAAAACAAAACAAATACCTCTTTCCACTGAGTATCTCTCCTGAACAATGTACCTTTTCCATGATGTTCCAAATATCTTATGTAAAAAAAAATTTTAAAACATTTTTTAAAATAAATCAATATTCATTGATAATCTCTTCCAAAGATATCTCAGCTAAGAATGTAGCTGTAACATTTAAAGTGTGGTATCTCCTTGCCAACTTTTGAAGTGATAAAGCTGGTTGAAATGTTTCAGAATTTTGATGATCAGAACATGTGAAATAAAATTTCACACTTCAACCACTTTAATATTTTTAAAAACATTTTTTAAAATAAATCAATATTCATTGATAATCTCTTCCAAAGATATCTCAGCTAAGAATGTAGCTGTAACATTTAAAGTGTGGTATCTCCTTGCCAACTTTTGAAGTGATAAAGCTGGTTGAAATGTTTCAGAATTTTGATGATCAGAACATGTGAAATAAAATTTCACACTTCAACCACTTTAATATTTTTAAGTGTTATATATTTTTAATAAAAATACCAATTTTCCATTTTTAGTCTTTGTTCAGCAAGACTTAACCACAAACATCCATTGAAGCTGGAAAGCGTAGTGAATGAATTTATTATCCTATTGAAGTCAGTCTTTTTTTGTCATTAACTTGTGTGCATCCAGGATTTTTCCATTGCCTCCTCATATTCATTTATTCTTCCTCCTGCTTATTTAGGGTAGGAAGTATGTAATCTATGTAAGCATAGTATACAAGTGAGTAGTCTAAATTTTGAAGAACTTTGGCAAAAAAAAAAGACATATAGTTTATACTTTTCTGATTTGTTATTTCTATATCTCAAGCACCCATTCAGCCTATAGACATGACTTTGGTAAATAATTCAGAATTATAAAGAGATTAATATTTATTTTTATACATCCATCTGTAGTTTTATTCTAATAGTATGTCTCAATACTTGAACTTAAAAGTCAGAAAAATGCCAACCGACATTGCTGCATATTTGAATGGTGCACTTACTCGCATAACCTGTATCACTAAATGGTTCCTAATTAACTGTAAAAATAGAAAACACAGACACTATATGTACTAGCAAAATAAGGCTGATTAAATGCATTCATATCTCAAGCACTGAACCTCTTAACAGTTAATTGGATTGACATCTTCCCAAAAGAGATGCACCAGCAGGTGGCTTTTGAATTTGATAGAAGTCTACAACTGCAAATCATTGATCAGTGGCAAGATCACGCTGACTGTCTTTAGTCCTGGATCAAGAGTTACACCATATGAACATGATCATGACTTGTGAGCCATGGTATACTACCCAGCGTCCATGGACTTTCCTCATATACTCAGTTTATGTAAGGATTTATAATTTATAAAGTGATAAAACACCAGATAATTCTGGTACAGAAGAAACTATTATTTTTTCCTCAGAGACACACAAGGTTCTGTTCAGCAGCCTTATAGCCTCAGCTCTAAAGGAAATCACACAATTTGCAGGAACCCGTTATGAGGTAACTTCCACCATAGATTACACATTGATGCCATAGGACTGCACCAGAAGAAATGAAGCACGAATTGTGAAGTACATTTACGCTCAGCCACAATCCTATTTCCTCCCCTCAAGCTTGAAGGTGGAACCTTGCTTTTTATATCTATTATAAATCATGTTTCTTTCCATTGCCTGCAAGCTTGCTAGACATTTCCAGAGGCATAAACAGAATCAAACCATGACAACTGCTTGTGCTGTTAGTACAGATGCTTTCCTTTCTCCAAACATTTTAACTCTTTGTTAACAAACTCTTAAAAAAATGTCCCCTTCTCTTTTCCCAGAAGTAAGAACGTATTTATGATTTATTGTAATATAGCTTTGATTGAAGTTTTCCTGTAATGGAAAAACTTTTCTGTAAATGCAGTCTATTTGTCCTATTACTTTAGGCAATTTATTTTGCCACTGGCTTTCAAATTCACTTATCCCTTCGGTAAAAGTATTCAGTGGATTAATCTCAGTCAGGATTGGCTCCATTTCTTGCATGTCTCTCCCACTTCTACTATACTATCAGAAGCAAGAAATCAAAGGTTTTGTTTGCCCCAAACTGGGGTAAAATATACTGAATATTCCTAGACAGGATTCAGAGATTCATCTGGCAAGTTCTGGAGAAAATATATTACTTTCTCCAGCTGTGGAGATAGAATGTTCCCAAACTCAGTACTGTTAATTGTCTTGTAGTTATAAATGACAAGAAAAGTAATTCCATTATTAGGGCTGTGTGGTCATCTGCGAGAACAGTATGTTCAGTTCCTTAACAGTGATGAAAGAACTTAAATGATGACAAACTAGAAAGAAAAAAAGAAAGAAAGAAAGAAAGAAAGAAAGAAAGAAAGAAAGAAAGAAAAAGAAAGAGAAAGAAAGAAAGAAAGAGAGTTCCTTAGAGCTCTACCCTTAAGAGAAGAGCATAGGTTTGATAGGGTCTGAAAATTTTCCTGTGTTCAGAAGATTTTTTTGTTTGCTTGTTTGTTTTTCAGTCCCCTTTTATATACACTTTGTCATGTTTTTCAACCTTGCATCCAACTGAACTGTAATTACTGGAAATATTGCTTATAGTTATACAGCTTTCTAAAAAGACATCTGTGCTGGTTTTGGCTGGGATAGAGTTAATTTTCTTCACAGTAGCTAGTATGGGGCTATGTTTTGGATTTGTGCTGGAAACAGTGTTGATAATACAGGGATGTTTTCATTATTGCTGAGCAGTGCTGACACAGAGTCAAGACCTTTTCTTCCTCTCACACCACCCCACCAGCGAGTAGGCTGGGGATGCACAAGAAGCTGGGAGGGGACACAGGCAGGACAGCTGACCCCAACTGGCCAAAGGGATATCCCACACCATATGACGACATGCTCAGCATATAAAGCTGGAGGAAGAAGGAGGAAGGGGGGGACGTTTGGAGTGATGGTGTTTGTCTTCCCAAGTAACCGTTACACGTGATGGAGCCCTGCTTTCCTGGAGATGGCTGAACACTTGCCTGCTGATGGGAAGGAGTGAATGAATTCCTTGTTTTGCTTTGCTTGTGTGCGCGGCTTTTGCTTTACCTATTAAACTGTCTTTATCTCAGCTCACGAGTTTTCTCACTTTTACCCTTCTGATTCTTTCCCCCATCCCACCAGGGGGGGAGTGAGCGAGCGTCTGTGTGGTGCTTAGTTGCTGGCTGGGGTTAAACCATGACAACATCTAATGTACTCCTGTTTTTATAAGAACATCAATCTACTACAAAATGAACACTGTTACAGTGTAAAAGAGAAAAAATGAAGTCTGCAAGGAGCATCAGGAGGAGAAAAAGATATTTTAAAAGCAGATTTAACCTGTCTATTCCAAACTTTCTTTAAAGGTCATAAGTATTTAGCTTCCATAATCTAATGATGCAAGTGTAAAATGCAGACAGAAGGAAAATTTCATAAAGAGCAGGACCTTTTTTTTTACCTTAATAGTTTTTCTTGTAGCTACTTTCCAGCTGTAATTAATTATTTACCTTGTCCTTCACAGTGCAGGAAAAACAACCCGTTGCAATTTTCATTATTTAAAGAAATGACTGAGATGACACAGTTACTTTGTGCCAGGGCTCCTCTTTCCCCAAGGAAGCCAATATCGCCATACCTCTTCCCCTGAGGTGTGTTCTATAGCAGGGCATGGAAACGCTAATGGCAGACAGAGGTCATGACAGCTGCATTAGATAGAAAGTTCATGCAGAAGTTTTCACTGAAACCATTTCTTTATGGAAGTTTACAGAGTTAAGGTATTAGTCCTGGTTTCAGCTGGGATAGAGTTAATTTTCTTCCTAGTAGCTGGTACAGTGCTGTGTTTTGGATTTAGCGTGACAATAATGTTGATAACACACTGATGTTTTAGTTGTTGCTGAGCAGTGCTTACACTAGTCAAGGACTTTTCAGCTTTCCATGCTCTACTGACTGAGAAGGCTGGAGGTGCACAAGAAGCTGCACAAGAGGCTGGGAGGGGGCACAGCCAAACTGGCCACAGGGACATTCCATGCCGTGTGACGTCATGCTCAGTACATCAACTGAGGGAAAGCTGGCCGGGGGGGACGCTGCTCGGGGACTGGCTGGGCATTGGTCGGCGGGTGGCGAGCAATTGCATTATGTGTCACTTGCTTTGCATATTCTTTTATTATTATTGGTTTTATTATTATTATTATTTTGTTTCAATTATTAAACTGTTTTTATCTCAACCCATGAGTTTTCTCACTTTTACTCCTCTGATTCTCTCCCCCATCCCACCGGGGCGGGGGGAGAGTGAGCAAGCGGTTGTGTGGTGCTCAGTTGCCGGCTGAGGTTAAACCACAACAGTATTGCATACAGTAAATGGACAGTTATGCTAAGTTTCTTGAGAAAACCTTCTAAATGCTTCTATCGCTTATTCATAGGCAGCCAAATGTCTTAACTTAGTGTTCAGAGAAAAATCCATAAGCATACAGGTGACAACTTCAGTGAAAAAACAGTTTTAGTACTGCAAATGAAGTAATTTTTACACCATGCAAACAGCCCAAAAAACAATTAATACCATCTAAAAAAAATCTAATGTAGGAGTTGATTTCTTCCTAGACCTGTTCCCATGCTTTATGGCAATTCATGGAACAAGAACAATGGAGCATTAGCCTGCTTTACCTAGAAGCAGCCTCTTCTCTCTGAAAACTCTCAGCGGAATAGGTTAATCTATTGTGCTGTGCACTGGAGCCCTCGGAAAAAAAATACAAGAGGAGGCTCAGTAAGTCATACATACTATAATTTATGTATTTCCTCAGGAACCTTCCTTTCTATTTGAAGTGCTGATTTATTTGTGCTCTGCTGATAAAATTCATCTGAATAAGGTTCTTGTTATTCAGTAAATTACTTAATAAAGGAGTGAGTTCAGCTGGCCTTTCATTTGTTGATTAGTGAGTTGCTGGTTGATACCAGGTCAGGCTAGTACTGAGAAACAACTGGAGTTAAACTCAACAGCACATTCAGAGAAGGAAGGAAGGATTTTTCTGTTCAAGTCCACCTTAACAAATACTTTTCGGCTTCTGTTTGACCATCCACATGGTTGTCCACTATTTTGTCAACCTCTGTAGTTTATTTCAGTAATCCAGTTCAGCTATGTATCATTTGAACAGATTTAGCTTACACACAAGCTCACATTTATGCATCTCTAAACCTTTATCGTATTGTTTTATGATGAAGGTATACAGAAAACATCCATTGTAATGTTTTTATTTTTCACAAAAAAAATCCATATTCAACAACATCCAATACCGTTCTTATCCTTGAGATGTTGATTAAAATACAAGGAGGAAAAAAAAAAAAAAGGCCAGGTCCTTAGAAAGAGATAGAATCATGGAATCATAGAATGTTGGAAAGGGGAAAGGACCTCTAAAGGTCATCTAGTCCAACCCCCCTGCAATAAGCAGGGACATCTTCAACTCCATCAGGTTGCTCAGAGCCCCGTCCAACCTGACCTTGAATGTTTCCAGGGATGGGGCAGCCACCACCTCGCTGGGCAACCTGTGCCAGTGTTTCACCACCCTCAGCGTAAAAAATTTCTTCCTTCTATCTAGTCTAAACCGACCCCCCTTTAGTTTAAAGCCATTCCCCCTTGTCCTGTCGCAACAGGCCCTGCTAAAAAGTTTGCTGCCATCTTTTTTATAAGCCCCCTTTAAGTACTGATAGGATGCAAAGTTTATTTTGAGATTCCGTGCAAAGTGATGTGGTATGCAAAGAGCAGAAATCAAAAATAGCAAATTATGTGATTCTGGTTGAAACGGCTTGGCTTCAGATTGAAAGCACTGCCTTTGCTTTTTGGGCTGCAATATGCCTTTCAAGGCTAGTTTGCATATGTGTGATGTTACAGAATAAAAGGTTGCAATGGTAATGATTTAATGCTGCTACTATGAAGCAGTCAGAAGCTCATAAATGGCCAGAGCTAAGCTAAAGTTAATGCTAAAGCCTGGGCACCACAGGACTTAATTTTTGAGATTTTTTTGGGGTTTTTACCCTTTGCTTGTTTTTTTCTTTTCTCTTCCAGTCAAGCACATAGGAGAGAATAGTTAAAGTGTATTGAACAGGAGAATCAAAGGAGATTTCCCTTCAAATGTGTTCAGCTGACTACTTTTAAAGGGAATTTAGCAGGTATTCCTTTCATCCGTAAGTTACCAGGGGCCATATCTTCTACAGCATATGGGCACCTGTGTATGTCAATAGGCAGGAATTACATTTTCTAAGATGTAGCAAGTTAGATGCCTAACTACTACTGATTTCAGCCCACTAATCAGGCTAGCCCCTAGAGAGTAGCAAAAAAACAGGGAATGTATCAAAAACTTTTCTTTAAACCTAGGATTAAGAAGAGAAGATGACCACCAGCGCAAAGCACACAGAAAGATATTCTGGTTGTGTCATTCTAGGTTCTCAACATGAGACCTTTCCTGCAGGTCATTAGTTTCTACCTCTCAGTACACAAATAAAATCCTACAGACATTCCCTTTTACATTTCTCCCACATATTTCACTGTCAGGAGGAAGGAAAGCAAGGTTACACTCTAAGTTTGCCTTTCATCTATCAAATTGTCTTACCATTACAGTACCTTTTGCACCTTTGAATGTTCATACTGAAAAAAATGGGTTTTTTCATGATATACTGATGTAAAAGTAAATGAGAAAGAACGGATTTACCAGTCTAGATCAACCTAAACTTTCAACTGGTAAGAGACCGCATTTTCATTTTCCATAAAAGTTGGGTGCATCTTACCTATCTGGATATCAGTTAAGCATCTGAGATAGTGCCACACTGGTGAAAATTGGATAAGGTTGAGATATTAGTTTTTGTGGAGAATTGGAAAGCAAGAAATATGAAAAAGCACATTGCAGAGCAGAAGAACAAGCTTGGTGAGGGTTTACAAGTAGATCTTTTCTAGAACTGGTCATGAGGTTAACCTTTTTAATATGCTTTCTGATGTCCTTGGCACAAAGTGGAGGAGTGGGTTAATGAAATTCTCTGATTAAAAAGAATTGGAGTCGTCTGTACAGAAAAGAATTGGAAATTCTCTTCCATATAAGAAAAATTAGATGACCTTAAGGATGGTAATAATAGAAATGAAGTGAAATTCAATAGCTTGTGAACTTAAGGCTAAACAACAGGAATTGATGCTACAATCCAGAGGATGAGTCTCAAATAACAGAGGAAAAGAACATGGGTAAATATATCTGTTACAGGATGACTAGAAACCACTGATGCGAGAAAATTCTGAAAAACAGCAAAGACAATCTAAAAATGTTTCAAGCTTTATATTTTCAGGAAAGAAAGAGAATTTTTAATGTCACTATAAAAGACCTTAAGGTCTTACTCTTATCCGTAATACTGCTTATATCAAGTATGGTCATTCTGGTTCAAGAGAAATTAACTCAAAATAAAACAGATAAGAAATTCAACCAAGAGTATTACAAAGTCTCTTTTAGGCGTGGGTATTAAAGGAGCCTAGGCCTTTTTACCCTAGCTAAATGAAGGCTGAGAAAGGGATATGATTGCGCTCCCTAAATACATCAGAAAAATAAACATACAGAAGGTGAGAAGTTACAGGACAATGTCGACACAGGAATAAATGGATATATTGGTCATTAATAAATTTAGCTTGGAAATGAGTAGACTGTTTCTAGCCAGAGAACAGTGATTTTATGGAATAACATTTCAATGAAATTAGTGGGGAAAAAACAATCTAGGCGTTAAAAATTTGATATGTTTAATGAAAATGATTGTATGATATGGTTGTCCATGATAGGAAGGGGCTGGATTTGAACACTGAGAATATCCTTTTCAATAAACTTCAGTCTACTAGGCTACTTTGACCATGAGCTGATAACACTTCTTTTCTTTTCAAAATATTGACTTGCTACTATAGTCTTTTGGACCCTTAAAAGAAAAACTGACACCAGTCAAATCATATATTCAAAAGAATCCTAGAAAAACCCCACAGAAATCTGCTAATTGAAACAGAATGCTACCCTCCTCAGGGAGGGTATGAGATTACAAAATTGTGGGACATTGTGATGGGTTGACCTTGGCTGGCCACCAGGTGCCCACCAAGCTGCTCTACCACTCCCCCTCCTCAGCTGGACAGGGGAGAAAAAAAATACAAAAAGCTTGTTGGTCGAGATAAGGACAGGGAGTTCACTCAGCAATTACTGTCATGGGCAATACAGGCTCAACTTGGGGAAATTAATTTAATTTATTGCCAATTAACATCAGAGTAGGACAATGAGAAATAAGAACAAATTGTAAACCACCTTCCCTCCACCCCTCCCTTCTTCCTGGGCTCAACTTCACTCCTGATTTTCTCTACCTCCTCCTCCCCAGCAGCGCAGTGGGATGGGGAATGGGGGTTGCGGTCAGTTCATCATGCATTGTCTCTGCCACTCCTTCCTCCTCATGCTCTTCCCTTGCTCCAGTGTAGGGTCTCACCCATCAGAGACAGTCCTTCACAAACTTCTCCAACGTGGGTTCTTCCCACGAGCTGCAGTTCTTCACATACTGCTCCAGCGCGGGTCCCTTCCATGGGGTCACAAGTCCTGCCAGAAGACCCGCTCCAGTATGGGCTCATCTCTATGGGGCCACAGGTCCTGCCAGGAGCGTGCTCCAGTGCGGGGTCTCCATGGGGTCACAGCCTCCTTCGGGGTGCATCCATCTGCTGTGGCATGGGGTCCTCCATGGTCTGCAGGTGGATATCTGCTCCACCATTAACCTCCATGGGCTGCAGGGGGACAGCCTGCCTCACCATGGTCTTCACCACGGGCTGCAG